>NC_137026.1:2567130-2697574 GCF_032717465.1 Coenobita brevimanus | reverse complement strand
TCTTCCTCTCAGCCTTAAATCTATCACATCAGATCTAGTTATCTTTTTCACCAGTCACTGATTATCCATTCTCTCTAAATGCCCAAACCATCGTAACACCCTCTGTTCCACTCGATCAGCCATCTTCCGAACAACTCCAGTTCTCCTTCGCACTTCATCGTTTCTCACTCGATCCATACGCGTCACTCCACACATACTCCTCAGACACCTCATCTCCATTACATTCAAACTTTTCCACTCTGCAACACCCATATTCCACTTTTCAGCCCCGTATAACGCAATCGGTACCACAACACCCTCATACAGCCTTCTCTTTAAATCCATTCTAAGCGAACGACATCTAAACACTTTTTGCATTCCTCCCAGCACCTTTCCTACTTCATTCATTCTAAACTTCACTTCTGCATCTATTCTTCCATCCACAGCAACATGCGACCCTAAATACTTAAACTCTCTACCTCCTCAAGCAACTCACCATTCAAAACTATATTCATCCTCCTACCATCTACCAACCTCGAACACATCATCACTTTACGCCTATTCTCATTTACTTTCAGTTTCCTCCTTTAACACACCCTTCCAAACTCCTCTACCAACTGACTCCTCTGAATCAGCCACCAGTGCAGAATCATCTGCAAACAACAGCTGCTTCAGATTCCACTCTCTACCATCAACATTCACCAGACTCAGACCTCCACCTAACACTCTTTCATTCACCTGCCTTACAACACCATCTACACAAATATTAAACAACCAAGGCGACATCGCACATCCTCGCCGCGGCCCCACTCTCACGGGAAACTAATCACTCACAGTATTTTCCACTCTTACATACGATCTGCTGTTTACATAAAAACTTTTCACTCCTTTTAGTAACCTACCATCAAGTCCATACAATCATAAACAGTCCACAAAGCCTCCCTATCAATTCTATCATACAGTTTCTCCAAATCCATGAACGCCCAAAACACATCCTTACCTTTCGCTAAATACTTTTCACTCACTTGTCTCACAGCAAACACCTGATCCACGCATCCCCTCCCTCTCCTAAAGGCACACTGCTCCTCAGCAATCACTCCCTCTGTATCCTCTCTCTCTTAATTAACACTCTACCATACACCTTACCTACAGCACTCAACAGACTTATATCCCTAAAGCTAGTACATTCTTACTTATCACCCTACCATTATACAACGGGACCACACAAGCACTTGCCCAGTCACTTGGCACCATACCTTGCACAAAGCACACATTCAACAATCTTACTAACCAGTAAACAATAGTTGCTCCACCAACTTTCAGGCATTCCACAGCACACCCTTCCGTACCTGCAGCTTTCCCTGTTTTCATCTCCTTTACTGCCTCCTGCACTTCCTCCTTCGTGATCAAAGAATCACTCAACTCTCCCAACACATTTATTCTTTGCACCCTTCCTTCCGCTACAATCTCAGCCTCCCCTTCCTCCTCTACATTTAACAATCTCTCAATATACTCCATCCATCTCTTCCTAACAGCATCCATCTTAGTTAACATCCTTCCATCCTCTGCTTTTACTCGCTCTTCCTTTACCAGACTCTCCTTTTCGCACCCTTTTCACCTCCTTCCAAAACATTTTGTTATTCTGTTGAAAATTCTCATTCAACCGCCTACTCCACCTCTCATCTGCCGCCACTTTAGCATCACGCACAGCCCTTCTCGGCCTATTTCTTTTTCCCTTATATTTCTCATATGACACCTCATCCTTCCTCTGCAGCCACACTTTATATGCACGTCTTTTCTCAGCCACACCCATACTTACTTTCTCGCACCACCATTCACTTTCTTTTCTTACACCACCCACTCGTCTCACACTACAAACCTCGTCCGCATGCCCCACCACAGCCCTCATAAACAACTGCCATTCCTCCTCCACACTGCCATTTTCCTGATCTTTCACTGCGTTCCACTCATCTTTCAATTTCTCCTGATACTCTATCATTTTCTCTCTTTTATCTAACTCACTCACTTTCAAAACCTCCCTGCCACACCTAACCCTTCTAGCTCTCACCCATCTCCTACCTACTCTTAACTTTCCCTCCACCAGGTAGTGGTCAGACATTCCTCCACCCTCCCCTCTCAGAACTCTCACATCCAACAATCTTCCTATTACATTCCTGAACACAAACACATAGTCCATCAGTGCTCTACCAACAACCCTTTCACCCTCCTGTCTCACCCATGTATACTTATAAATATCTTTCTTCTCAAACAAGGTATTTCCAATCACCATCTCTCGCTCAACGCACATCCCTATCATTCGTTCCCCATTATCATTTCTTCCAGGCACACCATGCATACCAACTACACCTTCAACTGTTACATTTCCCACTCTAGCATTCAGATCCCCCATCATTACCACATTCACATTCGTTCCAAAACTCTGCAGACATTCATCAACATCATTCCAGAAAGACTCCCTTCTTCATCCCTTTCACTACCAGGCCCATATGCACTCACAAACTTCCACAACTCATGTTTAAATTTCGATTTCACCCACATCAGTCTCGATGACACCTCCTTCCATTCAATCACACACTGCTGTACTTCCGGACTCACTAACAAGGACACACCTTCTCTTGCTCTTCCTCTATCATCACCTGAGGATCTTCCATTCACACTTCCAAACATAGACTCATATTTCCCTTTCATCTTCGTTTCGCTCAAAGCTAACACATCCAACTTTTTTCTCACAAACATTGTCCCAATCTCCTCCCTTTTAGCCTCAATCGTACTAAATCCACGCACATTCATAGACCCAATCTTCAGAGTACGGGGATAACTCAATCCCCCATCACTTTCTCTGGCCTGTCCAGGTGTGCTTGGACGTGTGACGCAGTTCTGTCACCTGGGGCTCACTTTTGCCCTGCAATTGTAACATATAGTTTGACGGCTGTAACTTGAAATGGGAAACTTGTAGCCTGTAACCTGGAAAGTGTAGTATGCATTCTGCAGCATGCAACTTGTAACTTGTTTTATGTAACATGCAACTAGTAGTTTGCATTCTACAACATGCAAATTGTGGTTTGTATTCTGCAACCTGCAACTTGTAGCTTTTATTTAACATGCAACTAGTACTTTACATTCTTCAACATGCAACTAGTAGCTTACAATCTGTAGCATGCAAGTAGTAGCTTGCATTTTGCCCGATGCAACGAGTAGCTTCCATTCTGCAACATGCAACTAATATATTGCATTTTGCAACATGCAACAAGTATTTTTTTATTCTACAATGTGCAACTAGTAGCTTGCATTATGCAACATGCAAGTATTAGCTTGCATTATGTGCCATGCAACCAGTAGCTTGCATTCCGCAACATGCAGCCAGTAGCTTACGGTCTGTATTACGCAGTTAGAAGCTTGTATTCTGCAGCATGTAACTTATAGCTGGAGATCTAAAGTAGTCTGTGGTACGTATGTGTGATGATAAAGAAGAACAAAGGCTTCTTTACATTTACCTCTTTGATTGTATGTTTGAAAAAGGGAAATCTGGACTAGATGGTTTTGGTTATTTGTTTGTTGTAATTAAAAATGTTAATGCCACTGGTCACTCAAAGTTTGGGGATACTGTAGGCAGAATGTTATTCATAAAAAGGCTGTGCGGAGAAACGTGGAAGAAATTTGCATCCTGCTGACCATTTTGTGTTTTTTCTCATAATTTTAAACCGTAACTTGTAACTTTTCTGATGGAAGAGGAAGAAGTGGACGAAAAATGAGATGGAATGATGAAAAGGCGAGGGTGAGTGTAACTGGAGGATTGTAGAAAGAGGATCGTTGTTGACTAGGCAATGAAGTTACTGGAAGTTCTTTGGTTGAGGTTATCTCTCACAGGATGCTGCATTAGGCAGATCCTAGAGACAGATCAGCATATCGATAACTAGATTTATTATTGTGCATTAATTTTATTATTATTATTATTATTATTATTGTTGTTGTTGTTGTTAGTGGTAGGTGGGGGCACCCACCATCCATTCACTCGATGTAGTGCTGCTCTCTGGTATATGTCCTTTCCACTCTTCCTTCCTTCCTTCCTCCCTCCCTCTTCTGGCTTTTATTTCCTTCATTCTTTCCTCTTCCTTCTGCCTACGGGTGACTTTACACTCTCTCTTCTGTCTTTCTTTCCTTCATTCTTTCCAGTTGCCTCTGCGTATGGGGGACTTTACACTGAGTGACAAGTCAAATGGTTTCCTATACACCAGGAAACCAATTATTGCGCTGGGTGGTAATCATATAACCAAACTCTGGCGCCTGGTGGTTTAGTGGGTAAGTACGGCGCTCCAATCGGATTGAGCCGGTGTAGGTTTATATCCAAAAGGATTGTTAGTGTTTATTGCTCACGTATTGCCACTCGGGCATGAGTGAGGCTGATCACTCTCATCTTAAATGTCAGGACCAACTTGCCTCGGGCTTCTGTGCTCCTCATGGGGGGACACAGGATTAGATGATATATTATTATTATTATTATTATTATTATTATTATTATATTGTGACCGCAACGTCATGGGTAGGCTGATTCTTGTACTTAATATTTCAGGATTCATATACGGTATATATATTTTCGTTATTAAATATTTACATCTCATGTTCTTTCTCTCTTAGTTTTCTTATTAGCATAGAAGACTTTGTAATACCTCTTCCTCACCGATTTCGTTTGTATATTACACCTTAACTAACTCTTTTTTATTACTAATATGATATTTTCACTGGCATGGACATAGCTTGTCTCAATCTTACACAGGACGATATTGTGATGCAGAGGCAAGTAAATCGCGAAGGAAGAGTTGTTAAGAAATCTAGGCCCACAAGAAAATGGTCTGTTATTACATCCGCCAACGAAGTTGGAGGAGGTTATGTATTCACCTATGTTTGTGTGTCTGTCTGTTTGTCTAGACGAGGTATTCAAAAGTTCTCAGAGAATTTCAATAACATTTTGTGGATGTGTGGGCCATGGGTCAAGGAACGGTTGATTAAATTTGGAGGCGGATCTGGATCCTATGTATTCCATACAATATCTCCACGGATCCGTATCCGGATCCATTTTAATGGCAGTGACATCGGAGGAGGTATGCGCTTTGTGAGTGCATTCTAGTTACCGTTGTTCTGTGTGTGTGTGTGTGTGTGTGTGTGTGTGTGTGTGTGTGTGTGTGTGTGTGTGTGTGTGCGCACTTTTCCTAACAAGTACACAGGCAGTCTTTTACCTCCAGTCTTAAATCTCTCTCTCCCTTCACTGCCTCGCCACTCCGTCGCACAATTTCTCATATATCTCTCTCCGTTTCCCACTGCTCGCCTTTCCACATTTTCCGTTGTCACTATTTTTTCCACCCACCCACCTGCCTACCCACCCACCCACCACGCCTCACTGCGTCCATTCTCTTTCCTACTCCAAAAATCGTCCCTTTCGCATCGTTGACCAGTTCCCTGCCAGGTTGGTCGTAAGCGATGTTATATTGCACGTATAATATGAACTAATATTATTATGATGATTCAAGCTTCAGTATCCTCTTAAATACAAGAAAGCACTCATAGAGCGTATACTTCCGTCATTGCCATTGCTGGATCCGGATCCAGATCCGCCCGAAGATTTAATCAATTCTTTCTTGGCCCATGACCCACACTTCCACAAAATTTCATTGAAATTCATTGAGAACTTTTGGAGATATCGTGCGGACAAACAAACAAAAATTCCTGGATCCTGCGTATGATCCGGATCACCACCAAAATCAAATGGATTGTTCCTTGGGCCATACCCTACCCATCCAAAAATTTTCAGCCAAATCCGTCCTTAACTTTTTGAACAATCCTGCCAACAGACAAACAGACCAACGCGAACAAAAACATGACGTCCTTGTCCGAGATAATAATGCCTTACGCATCAGCATCATTTTATAGATAAACAGACAGATAGATAGGTCGGTAGATAATACATACTTGTAGGTAGGTAATTAGGTAGGTAAGTAGATAGGTAGGTAGATAAGATAGATAAACCATATATTATGTCTGTGTTTCAGGTTGTCGGCAGTAATTGTATGGCCACAGATCCCGTAGCACGTCTTCCCAACCAGTACTCACCCGTAAACATTGCCTGTAAGTATATACCCCTATTTTATACAGTTAGTTTACCGTGGTGCCTGCATACCTTACCCCTCGTTTACCAGTCGTATGTTGTCTGTATTAAATTTGTGGTCATTGCTGTAAGCATCTTTGTGTGTATTAATTACAGTTATTTAAGCATATTGTCTATAAATCTTATCGTGATTTTCTTTCTATCTTACTTAGGTAGTCTGTATTAAATTTGAAGACATTGCTCTACGTATTATCGTGTTTATTATTTATAGTTCAGCATAATGTCAATAAATCGCATCATGTTTGTCACCGTACTTATTCTATGTTTGTATTACTGTAACTGTGTACAGGACAAAGCAGCACCCCGTGTACGTTAAATATGCATCTGTCTCTATATTAATGTAACTCGGTAACTGACAAGGAAACTGGCCCGAAAATCCAGCTGATATGACAGGTAACCGGTGATCATCCGCCAAGGCCCCTATTTCTAGGCTCCTGTTATCACCTCCGCCATTCAGTTTTATTATTATTATTATTATTATTATAATAATAATTATTATTATTATTATTCTTTCTTATGTTTCTTGTGGCATCAGTGTCCATAAAATTATTATCGTAAATGCGTAACTGAAAAGGCAAACATCCACACATTCTCATAAAGTACGACAGGCAACTGTAGCTGTACAATCCCCGTCCTTGTTTTCGGGGTATGGTAACGCCTCTTCCCTACCAGTAGATTTAATCAGTGGGATGATGTCATTTATACTTTATTCCTGTTAGCGCCAAAGGATTATTGTCACTTAGGAGGGACGTCTGGTGTTGAAGGGTTAGTAACACGCTAGTAAGCCCATTGTAATGAAAGTCTCCCATCACTGACTCCAGCCATCTGGCGGCAGGAACAGTGAACTATATGGAAGGATTGAGGGTAAGCCAAGGATGAAAGCATGCTATTATTAGCACAATCAGTAAACCGAGTCCGAGGCCTTCACTGACTCCAACCATCTGGTGGAAGGAAGAGTGAAGTGTATGGAAGGGTTGAGAGTAAGGCAAGGATGAAGGAATGTGGTTATTAGGACAATCAGTCAAAGGTCAAGGTCACAGGGAAGGTTAATGGACAGTGTCAAATCTGAGAGTATTAATCCGATTTTGACCAAAGTTTGTGGAAGGGTTAAGTATCAGGCATAAATGGAGCAGCTCAGTTTTGTGAGCAGTCAAAGGTCAAGGTCACAGGACAAAGTCTAATGCACTGCCCTTAGGCCAGTATTGAGGAGCAGATGTCACAATGACTTTGTAACTAAAATGCGTGGCTTGAAAAACAGTGCCCCTGGAGAATACCATAGTACCCCCGACGACAGGGCAAGCCAAGAACAGCGTAGTGTGCCCACGGATACGCTGACACCCCCACACAGACCCCACGGGGTGGCCGCCACCAGCCACCACCACTCCGGGCAACAGTGACACATGTCAGCCCGGGCCGTGCGCCCCTGTGACATGCAGCCACCATGCCGCCACCACCGTAGGAGAAGGACACTACCTTCGCATAGTGGAATTGCTAAGCCAGCTAAGGGTGGAGTTAGAAACTATACTCCAGACGGCGCCCCTCTGGTAGAGACGATCTATGGTCACTCCCAAAGTGTTCCGGTAGAGACGATCTATGGTCGCTCCCAAGGTCTTCAGGTAGAGACGATCTATGGTCACTCCCAAGGTGTTCCGGTGGGGACGATCAATGGTCGCTCCCAAGGTGTTCCGGTAGACACGATCTATGGTCGCTCCCAAAGTGTTCCGGTAGAGACAATCAGTGGTCGCTCCCAAGGTGTTCAGGTAGAGACGATCTATGGTCACTCTCAAAGTGTTCCGGTAGAGACGATCTATGGTCGCTCCCAAGGTGCTCCAGTAGAGACGATCTATAGTCACTCCCAAGTTGCTCCGGGAGAGATGATCTATGGTCGCTCCCAAGGTGTTCCGGTAGAGACGATCTATGGTCGCTCCCAAGGTGTTCCAGTAGTGACGATCTATGGTCGCTCCCAAGGTGCCCCGGTAGAGACGATCTATGGTCGCTCCCAAGGTGTTCCGGTAGAGACGATCTATGGTCACTCCGATCCTCGTGAGACGATCTATGGTCGCTCCGAGAGTGTCGTGGTAGAGACGACCCATTGTCGCTCCCTCCCTCGTGAGACGATCTACGGTCGCTCCGAGGGCGTGCAGAGTAGAGAGACGTCTCCCACAGCGGGAGACTGGAGCCCAGGCTTCCTGTCCCAGAGTGACCCAGACAGGCCTCCCAGCCTCCCCTGGTCTCTGTACCCTATGCCTGGCTCTAGAGCAGACGCACCTGACGGACCCCAGTGGAAGTCGCTGCTGCAGCTCTCGCCTGTCGGTGCCCCTAGACGCTGGAGACCGCAGTCCACAGTCTCTCTCAGCTCTCCCCAGGACACCCGGGCGTGATCTCTCTACACCCCCACGACACCGGGACCTATCACAGAGGTTCCTGGAGCTATTCGGCCCCAGTCCCGAGGGCCACACGCCGGAGCCAAGTCCGGAAGCCACGGGAAGTCCAGGACGCGAGAGGACGCCCTTACAAGCTATCCCATGCCCTCTCGGCACGCCTCGCATTGACGGTGCCCCTAGCCCAGCATGATCACTGATGACATGTTCCTGCCTATCCCCCTGATGAATACGTGTGATATTGTAACATGAGTGATTTAGGTTAAGTGTGATTTCCCTTAATGTAAGTATTGTGCAGTGATTTCATATAGTGAATATCGGGGTAAACCAGATCACAGCGAGAAGTTAAAGGACGAGAGTGTGGAACAAGATCCGATTGACTATACGTGGGAGTGGCATCTCTGTTATACAATTAATAAGCCTGTGCCTATAAAGACATACCCCCATTACTGTGAAGGAATATTGTGAAGGGAAGTATTAATAGTATTCTCTCCTTCCCCCACGCTGTGGAACAAGATCTGATTGACTATACGTGTGAGTGACATCTCTGTTATACAATTAATAAGCCTGTGCCTATAAAGACATACCCCCATTACTGTGAAGGAATATTGTGAAAGGAAGTATTAATAGTATTCTCTCCTTCCCCCACGCTACCCATAAATCTTGTTTACCCCCCGCTCGCACTCCCATATCTCAAGTAAGTGTAAATCAAGGATAAAATCAATTATCAAAGTATTTTGGCTAGTGGAAACCATATAAACTTCACGGCTAATATCTGCCGCCTTCCAGTATTACCATAACTTTCCCTTAGCCGTCACAAGTCACTCCCCGCACCTCCCCTATCTCCTCCTAGTAAGACTCAACCCCCCTCCCGCGCCCCCGCGCGTGTGCCAATATTTATTGCACTCCTGATACATTAGGATTGTTTGTGTTGTCATTAGCACAAGAGAAGCAAGTATCCTGCGAGATACTCATATCCTAGATAAGGTTTTATATTGCTATATATTGTGCTGTAATATCTGCTGATTTGTCCTGTGTCTGACGGTGGTAATATATGTGTAAAGGTTGTTAACTAGAGTTTTTGTGTCCTGCCTCTCTTTATTGCACTAGCTCCGGTCTCGAAAGAGGACCCCGCTCCACGTTAGGTGAAATAGGAACGAGAAGTCGAGCCTAATTTCACCAAGCATTACAGTAACTTCTTGTAGTGGAATTTTGTAGATTGGTTATACATATATTAGACTTGTGGACGAGCGGTCGTTATACGTGAGTAGCTTTGTAAGTAGATAATCTTGGTTCCCTTTTGTCATGCAATGACAGGAGAGGTAAAGATGAGTAAGGGACTATTTTTATTTGTCTTGGAAATATTAACAAAGTCTGTCACACACGAGTGAAGTATAAAGTAGAGTCCCGCTAGCTACCTCCCTGTCTCACTCTCTCTCTCTCTTCCATGTTGCTAGGCTCCTTCTCCCTACTACCTGCCGGTTATATGGCTTGTCTCCTTCTGAGCTCTGCTTCCTAAATTGTGGTGTAGCAAGGGTCGTGTCACGTGTGTTACACTGTTGTTGGAATGTTCTAGAAGCCTGTGTGTATGTGTATATGTGTGTGTATGGTCACGAGGTGCTGTCGTGTGCCTATCAAGCATTAGAGTGTGTAAGCATATTTAGAGTTGCTCGATTCTCTCAGACACAATACCTTCTCATCATCTGACTTGCTGCTTCTATCTGTCTCTCTATCTATCTATTTATCTACTTATTATGATTTGTAATTATAATATGGAGTCCTGACATTGCTCGGCCGTGCCGCTGAAGGTCCTCCGACAGCAATCATCATTGACATATGCTAATCTAATAGTACATAATATTGATTATAATATTGTACACATACAATATTCATAGTAAATTGCAATGATCTAGTAATATTACATTTTAAACAAGTTGTATACATATTTGAATAAATGCATTGGTTGTTGTATGACATTTTGTAAGATGTGTATGTATAACAGACATACGCACATAACTGTGCACTGGTAATACTGCTAGGTTATTACATTACATATTGAGTTATCCCTTTAGTAATGTCTAATACTTCATCTAACTTGTAAGATGATTCTCGTAATACAGAATTGTGGTAAATTGTATGATTTTACATATAATTATAGTAACATTGTGGTAATACATAATTGTCACATTGTGAATTGTTACATAATTGTATTGTAATTGTAACATTGTACTATGACTGTAGTAATACATAATTGTAACATTTTATGAATTGTTACATAATATTGTGGTAATGCATAATTGTGTTGGCCTTATAATTGTAGTTACATTTTGTTAATGCAACTGTTACATAATTGTGTTGTCCTTATAATTGTAGTTAAAGTTACATAAAAGTTACATCTTGTTAATGCAACTGTTACACAAGTGTTACATATTGTTTGTAGTTACATATTAGTAGCAAGTGTAACATAACGCAATCGTTTGCCGTTACATAATTGTTACATATCGTTTGTCGTTACACAATTGTAGCAAGTGTAATATAATGCAATCGTTTGTCGTTACATATTGTTTGTAGTTACATAATTGTAATAATTACGGTCCTGGCATTGAATCCGGTCATGCTGTGGTCGATGATATGATGTGCCATGCCACTAGCTTGTGGAGACAACAATTTGCTTTTTATTTCACTTATAGAAGGAGTTTATGTGATGATGTGCCATGCCACTTGCTTGTGGAGACAATAATTTGCTTTTTGTTTCACTTATAGAAGAAGTTTATGTGGTATTTTGGCATTTGTAGTAACACTTACGCTTATTTTCATTTGTTTGTTATGTGATCTTACTCTATTTCTTTTTCTTTCTTTTTTTTCATTTTTTTTTTTTTTGTATGTATTGATTTTCTATGGTTTGTTTTTCTTCGTTTGTCTACGTTTTTTCGGTGTTGTTCGAGGTTGCATAATTGCTGGTTAAATCCCTTGGGACCCTTTTTTTAGGTTTAGTTTATATTGCACAGATATTACTGAAAATGATATTATATAGTCCCATATTTTGTTATTTTATATAAAAATATATATATATACACTATATACAGTATTAACTATATACACTGACTTGTTCTTCACTTGTATCTATCGTGGGCAATATATGTGTCAGCACTGTGTGGAAATCATTGTCTTCACGATTGTGTTGATGTTCATTCTTGCTAACGTCATTTGTGTTGGCCATTTTTTTTTTTTCTGGTTTTCCTTGTAACTTAATATATCTGTTTCCACTAGGTACCTTTAGTTAATAAATGTTTAATACAGTTCTTTTAATCGCTCACTGAGTAACTGTGATGGTATATTTTCTTTATTACTTTGTAGATGTAATAATGCATAGCTGTATGTATGCAAAACGTATTTTATGTAGGTATAAATGGTAACATTCGTTGGTAGTAAATAAATGCTATAATAAATGAATGAATATATACAGTGTAGAATATTCATTGTTGGTGCAAGTATTTAATGATTGAATTATGAAGGTAATTGAAGTAGGTGTATGTATTTAAGTTGTAACTATACAGCACGTTTTATATGTTTGTGCAGAAGGTTTTTTGTCTATCACTGTGTATTGTATAAATGAAGTAACTATGTAACTCACTAATTTTTACCATGGTGGAAATGGTGTGAGCGGTGTTGCACGTGGTGATAGAGTTGTTCTTCACGGGTTGATTGACGTGTTGTGGGGTGTCAGACACACTGCTTGTCGTCGTCTCAGCACACGTATGGTGACGTCGACTTCCCACACTGGTAGCTGTGGTGAGTAAATGAGTAGCGATGAGTAACTTGAGTGAAGATGAGTGAGTAAGATGAGTTGTGAATATGGGCTTGGTATTTGCTTCGTTGTCTTGACCTCTTCACTCCTGCATCAGCGGTGGAGGTTGGGTGGATGTAGCAGAGAGGAGGGTGAGGTCTGGTGGTTGTGAGTTGTGAGTCGTGTCTCACTCTTCGTTTGTTTGTTTTGTTTTTCTTTCTCGAAGTTTTCTCGGTCCTTTTCTCTTGTGATTTACTCGTTGTTGGATGAAGACTGCCGCTGCTTGTAAGAGAGTGTAGAAGATTATACAGACGCATCGTAGAGTTGTTACTTGTAGTTGATTGTAGATGGTTGTAGTTCGTTGGTTCGTCGTAGAAATTGTAAGATTGTTTGTATCAGTACTTTGTTAAACTACTGGCAAGGCGTCCTGTGACCTCTTCATCTCTACATCAGCATGATGATCAAGGAGACGGAGGGGGCTGGTTGGAGAGAGTACTGTCAGGAGCTGGTTGTGAGTTGTTGGTTGTGAGAGGTATTTTTTGTTTTCAATCTTGATATTTTGTAGGAATTCACTGTAGATTCGTAGACGAGGTTCGTATACGTTCGCTGCCAACCAAATGTCACAAAAGACTTTGTATATACTTGTAAAGAAATTTTGTAAATCTGTTATATATATATTAGACTTGTGGACGAGCGGTTGTTATACATGAGTAGTTTGTAAGTAGATAATCTTCGTTACCTTTTTGTCATGCAATGACAGGAGAGGTAAAGATGAGTATGGGACTGTTTTTATTTGTCTTGGAAATATTAACAAAGTCTCTCACACACGAGTGAAGAATAAGTAGAGACCCGCGAGCTACCTCCCTGTCTCTCTCTCTCTCTCTCTCTCTCTCGCCCATGTTGCTAAGCTCGTTCTCCCTACTACCTGCCGGTTCTATGGCCTGTCTCCTTCTCAGCTCTGCGTCCTAAATTGTGGTGTAGCAGAGGTCGTGTCACGTGTGTTACACTGTTGTTGGAATGTTCTAGAAGCCTGTGTGTGAGTATGTGTGTATGTGTGTGTATGGTCACGAGGCACTGTCGTGTGCCTATCAAGCATTAGAGTGTGTAAGCATGTTTAGCATTGCTCGATTCTCGCAGACACAATACCTTCTCATCATCTGACTTGCTGCTTCTATCTGTCTCTCTATCTATCTATTTATCTATTTATCTATTATGATTTGTAATTATAATATGGAGTCCTGACACAGGTGTTGCACTCTGTGAGCGCTCCTTTCGCTGCATCCTCTTCTGTCTCATGTTATCTGGCCTTGGCATCCGTCAGTCTCCCTCATCTGCCTTTCTGTTGTTGTCATGTCTTACCATATCCTGCGGAATTTTGAAAAAGAACTTACCTTGCGTCAGTCCTTGCGTGGTCTTTTATTTTTCTGTCCCCAGGTGGAGATATGCAGTAGAGTTTTCTCCCTTTTTTCACATTGAAACGTCTTTACTACAGTGGTGTCGTTTTCCTTTAATCATTGCCACCTAGAAGTGATTTTACTGATCTCGAGAGTTTTTCAGAGCTAAGGGTTGAGGTGCAGCCTTTAAGGTAAAGCCTGCCTGATAATTACACAACTCACTATTATTCATTCATAATAGTTTTTGACATTATTCTTCAATTGGAAAATTAACTAGAACTGTCTGTCTGATTTCTGTACACGACTTGCTCATACACTTTTTTTTAGCTTTAATGGTGGATGGCTATAGGTGTAAAGTTTTGGTAATAAGGTACAGATGTAAAGCTTTCGTAATAAACTACAGCACTCATCTTAACTACAAATGGAAAATTACGTAGAAGTGGATGGTCTGATATCATTACAAATTTCTCTCTTCCAAATTTATTACTCATTCCTCTCTCTTATTTTTCGCCTTGTTAATAAGTGATGAGTAAAAATAAAGCAGTTGCAACTAAGTGACGTCACAGTTAATGACCTATTATTAGTAAAGTAGTTACCTAGAAACGTTGTCTAACTCTTCTACACAAATTGCAGTTATTTCCCTTTTCCTTCTTTGTGTTTTTCTCCCGACGTTAATGAAGGATGACTAAATGTATAAACTTCCACCTGTAACTCATATTACTCTAAAAGCCGATTCTGGAAAATGAGGCATTATTATCTACAAACTGAAATTGCACAAATTGTAGTTATCCCTCTACTCTTGTTGTTGTGTGTGTGTGTGTGTGTGTGTGTGTGTGTGTGTGTGTGTGTGTGTGTGTGTGTGTGTGTGTGTGTGTGTTGTAGAAACTTCGTAGCTTCTTGTAGTGTGTTTTGTAGATCAGTTATACATATATTAGACTCGCGGACGAGCGGTTGTTATACGTGAGTAGCTTTGTAAGTAGATAATCTTCGTTCCTTTTGTCATGCAATGACAGGAGAGGTAAAGATGAGTGTGGGACTATTTTTATTTGTCTTGGAAATATTAACAAAGTCTCTCACGAATGAAGTATAGAGTCCTGCTGTTACCTCCCCACTGTCTCACTCTATCTCGCTTTGCTACCCTCTCGCCCCTTTTGCTAGCCTCCTTCTCCCCATTACCTGTCGGTTCTATGGCTATCCCCTTTCTGATCTCTGATTCCTACATTCTCATTTAGCAGGGGTCGTGTAATGTGGGCTATACTGTCGTGGATGATTCTAGAACTCTGTATGTCTGTGTGTATGTACTGCTTCCGGTGCACTTGTAGCATTCCTTCACTTAAGAGTTGCAAGCTCATTTTCTTTTATGGTTGATTCTCGCTGATACACTTCCTATCTCACACCCTGGCTAGGTGCTTGTGTCTATCTATCTATCTATCTATCTGTTAGTTGTATTATTATAATATGGAGTCCTGACGTGTGTGTGTGTGTGTGTGTGTGTGTGTGTGTGTGTGTGTGTGTGTGTGTGTGTTTATCCTTAGCTTAATGAAGGATGATTAATATAAAACTCTAGCCAATGAAACTGTAATTAACTAATAATGTTTTAGTTTTTGTATCGCCATTGCCTTTCATTCCTCGTGTGTCCTGACTTCAGGGTTCGAACTCGAGCCGCGGGAGACATTTAAAGTGAGTGTGGGTAGTATGTCCTTTGGTTGTGCTTGTGTGTGTTGGCACTGCTTCTGTTTACATATACATTCACACTGTCACGCACACAAACATAACCATTGCAACACATCCACATTCACATGCATCACTCATCCCACAGACATTCCTCCCCAATCGTACCTCACCAGTTTGAGGATGGGTTATTTCTGGCCATCACTGTCCTTCTTAGATTATCCGTTTCTGTAGTATGGGCTGATAAAGAGAAGAAAAATTGATGGTGGGGAATTACCCGGAAAGGCGTCTGTTTTCCTTACACGGTAATTTCTCAGTCTGGTATTTTTCATGGGGTTAATGAAAGCTGGCTACAGGTATAAAACAAGTGGTAATGAGCCTGTGAGTGGTAATGAAGGCTGGCTACAGGTATAAAACAGGTGGTAATGAGCCTGTGAGTGGTAATAAAAGCTGGCTACAGGTATAAACAGGTGGTAATGAGCCTGTTAGTGGTAATGAAGGCTGGCTACAGGTATAAAACAGGTGGTAATGAGCCTGTGAGTGGTAATGAAGGCTGGCTACAGGTATAAAACAGGTGGTAATGAGCCTGTGAGTGGTAATGAAGGCTGGCTACAGGTATAAAACAGGTGGTAATGAGCCTGTGAGTGGTAATGAAGGCTGGCTACTGGTATAAACAGGTGGTAATGAGCCTGTGAGTGGTAATGAAGGCTGGCTACAGGTATAAAACAGGTGGTAATGAGCCTGTGAGTGGTAATGAAGGCTGGCTACAGGTATAAAACAGGTGGTAATGAGCCTGTGAGTGGTAATGAAGGCTGGCTACATGTATAAAACAGGTGGTAATGAGCCTGTGAGTGGTAATGAAGGCTGGCTACATGTATAAAACAGGTGGTAATGAGCCTGTGAGTGGTAATGAAGGCTGGCTACTGGTATAAACAGGTGGTAATGAGCCTGTGAGTGGTAATGAAGGCTGGCTACAGGTATAAAACAGGTGGTAATGAGCCTGTGAGTGGTAATGAAGGCTGGCTACAGGTATAAAACAGGTGGTAATGAGCCTGTGAGTGGTAATGAAGGCTGGCTACAGGTATAAAACAGGTGGTAATGAGCCTGTGAGTGGTAATGAAGGCTGGCTACAGGTATAAAACAGGTGGTAATGAGCCTGTGAGTGGTAATGAAGGCTGGCTACAGGTATAAAACAGGTGGTAATGAGCCTGTGAGTGGTAATGAAGGCTGGCTACATGTATAAAACAGGTGGTAATGAGCCTGTGAGTGGTAATGAAGGCTGGCTACAGGTATAAACAGGTGGTAATGAGCCTGTGAGTGGTAATGAAGGCTGGCTACAGGTATAAACAGGTGGTAATGAGCCTGTGAGTGGTAATGAAAGCTGGCTACAGGTATAAACAGGTGGTAATGAGCCTGTGAGTGGTAATGAAGGCTGGCTACAGGTATAAAACAGGTGGTAATGAGCCTGTGAGTATGCAGTTTTCCCTTGGTGCTTCCATGCCTCAGGGTTTTTGCTGATTTTGTCCACCTCATCATCAAACTTTCTCACCGGGTTTCGCCAACTTTTCCTGTAAATCGATTTATTCATCGACGCTCCGGTGAGGCACGAAGCGTCCTCAGACTCATGGGATTACGTGGGGGGGAAGGAGGAAGGGGGTGAATCGGTGGGAGGGTGAAATGTATTTAGGGGGAGGGGTGGGATAAAGGGGATGGGGAGAGTAAGGGGGGAGGGAGTGTATTTGGTTGAGGAAAGAGTCGGGGTGAGGGTGAGGGAGTGTATTTGCGGGAGGGAAGAGTCAGGATGAGGGAAGAATATAGTTGGGGTAAGGGCAGGGTAGATCTGGGGGAGAGGAATGTTAATAGAAAGAGCTGGAAAGTGGGAGAAGGGAAAGATACACGGAGGGAGGAAGGATTGAACTAGGAGTGGATATGATAACAACCATTACCAGCTTAAGAACTTGGTCCCTAGATTTAACAGAGAGACAATATGTCAAACTCCCCTACCTACCTTATGTCACTATCAAGATTCCCCCTTCACTTTAACAAAACCATGTGAAATTTTACCCTCAGTTTAACTTCAGGCTTGTTCCTATTAACAGTTTGAGAATTAGCTAATATTCTATCTTTAAGGACGACCTTCCGTCTGAGCTGTGTTCATCTGTTAACAAATACAGGTGTGCCAGTTGCCAGGCTGGGTACATGGGCAACACAATACCAGCTGTCATGGTTGAAATGGATGAGTACAAAGGGTTAGTGGAGCAGGACGGGCCGCCTGTGTCACAGCCCTGCCCACCCAGCCCTGAGAAACCACTCACAGGTTTGTGGTGTGCCACTTAACAGAGGACACTTTGAAATAATTCACTCACAGGTTTGTGGTGTGCCACTTAACAGAGGACACTTTGAAATGATTGATGGCTCTAGAAATTCTGACGTTCGAGTGCTTTGCTTATTGTATAGGCTGTAAAGTCACTTGCGCCTCAGTTAAGTACCTTATAGTCCGCAGCCCTCTGAATATTTTATCACACACACACACACACGTATATACTGTAGGCTAGGCTATATATATATATACACACCATTTTTTTCTCAGGGTTAATGTACATTTTATATTAGTTCTCGTCCAGCAGTGATAAAACTGAGATGTCAGAACGTTCGGTTAAAGTAAAGATGGTATTTGTGTGGACGCTAGTACTACTCCTCCTCCTGAGGAAAGATGGGAAAAACACATAAGATAGGGGAAGAAAAGGAAGGGGAGGATAGCGTACGGGTAGAGGGGAGGGGGGATGAAGAAAACACAGGGCCTTAGCGAGTGGAGACGAGAGGGGGAGAAGGGGTGTTAAAGGAAAGGGGTAGGGGAATGTACAGAGACAGAGATGGAGGGAGTGTTGATGGGGAGAGAAAAGAGTACAAAGGAAAACAAACAGCAGCAGTCTTCGTGGTCCTTGTCAGGCTGTTTCTAAGAGAGAGGACTATGACGAGTGTACCGTAATTAAGTTTGTGAGTTGAAGGTAAGGATAGTAAAGCAAGTAGGCCCTCTCCCGCTTGCCAAATTCTGCAGTTGAAACTGGCAGGAAAATGTAAAAAGAGCCACCGTGCAGCACTGAATAATGCAGTGAAAATTTCATGGGAAGGATTGAGAGGTGAAAGTATTTTATATATTTTCTGCATTTGTATAGTGACGTTAGCATTAATTTATTATATATGGGAAAGTTAGCATTAATTTTCTAATGTATATTGCTCTGTTGCTGTATTAAACACGATCTAAAAGAGGGGAAACTGTTAGTTATATTTTAGTGTTATTCAGCCATGACTGTTTAGCCGGAGATCCAGGCCATGATACCTATCTAAGCAACTTTTTAATGTTGTTACTGCACTGCTGGCAATCACATTCCTGTACAACTTGTTCCATATAGTTGCTGCCCTATTTAACAAACAAAGTTTTGCTCCATTTGGTTGAAAACATTTCCCAATAATTTTATAACTATTACCTCTAGTGTAATTCAGCCAGTCTTCTGTGAATGAGTTAGCGACTACCATACTGTCATGTCCTTTAAAATGTTGTATATTGATTCAGATCTCTTCGTAGTCTATACTTTGTGTAATTGCTTTAGCCCTTTTAACGTTCCTCTTATTGTTTGTTCACTAACCTGGGTATTATTTTTGCTATTGTTCTCTGTACGCTAATGTCTCCACATCTTCTTTTGTAATATGGCAACCAAAATCGAGCTTAATAGGTACTCCAGGTGCGGGTGGACCACGGCACTGTAAAAGGCAACAACAGTATTATTTTACTTGTATGTAAGTGCTCTTCCTATCACTGCAGCTAGTTTATTTCTCGTGTTTAGGGCTTTGCGTTTATTATTAAAATCCATTCGCCATGTTTAGGTCAAAATGACCAGTTTGTCAAAAACCCTTTGAATCAGCAGCGTTTGTTCAATGATATCTGCATTGTTATCGAATTTCTTACCTTCAGCGAGTTTTTATATTTTACAACCCAAACTTTCGTTAGTACCGTCGATATACATAAGAAACAGTATAGGACCCCAGACCGAACCTCGTGGTACTCCAAGAAGAGCATTCCTTCGCACAGATTCCTTCTTGTATGATGCAACTCATCGTTTACGTGCCGTAAGTCAGCTTCCAGTTCATCTTAGTACATTACCATTGAATGCCATAGACTTTGCCACTGACCGGGAGTCTACACGTGATGGCACTGTGCATTCTGGGTGGAGCAGCTGTGGCGTCCACCCGGGAGACAGACCTCATGTGTCCGTGCACTTCACGGCGGGAATGACTCTGAATCAACACAGGTGAGGAGCTGTCAATCACAAGGAGGCTCTGGGTACCTACACAGTGTATGTACTGTATTGTACCTGTAGAACGGTGTAACTTGCAATACTTTGGTGATAGAAACTCCATGTACAAGCAGCTAGATAAGGAGTTTATTACAAGCTCACAGTAAAATAGTCTGCCCGTCTTGGCTGCCTGCTAAGAACTGATGCAATAACGCCTTTGTTCAGGCGTGGGAAAGCGTGCTAGGTCAGCAGTTTTAGTGGGGGCATGTATGCATTGGGGGGGGACATAGATACATCAGGGGTAGACATATTGTGGAGGGGGGTACACTACTCCCCCGGGTAGCTGAGATGGTGTCTCCTGACACCAGGAGTTAAATGGTGTTTGATTATAGTAGTAAGGCAGGACCGGGAGGTTTGTACAAGGGATAAGTATGATACAAGGGCAGTAGGGGAGACATGGCCATGTTGAGGGGAGGGAATTAGAAGGATATATACATATAAGATATACAAGGATTAAGACATAATGGGAATTACACAATAATAGTTTGATACATGATAAACAAGGAGTAGATATGAGAGTTCTGTTGTTGTTCTTCCTTCATTTTTTTTTTTCTTATGTATGTTCTGTAGGATACACTGTCACTCAGTAATGCATTAAAGAAATACCATCATATTCTAGTAGGCAGAGTTCTGTTCACAGTTTGGTTAATTGTCAGATGGCATTGGTAGTCACTGAATGTGAGGGCACCAAGTACGGGGAGTTTCTACGTCGTGTGTAGGGCATACTATGCCTGTAGCGACTCTGATTTCCTGGAGTCGACGTTCCATTTTTCTGACCCAACAATGCACTGCACATATGACGAGTAGAAAACCTATGAAAGCGATAACCACAGGGGGAAACACAACTGTTGGATGAACCCAGGAATGGCTGAAGGCCAGAGAAAATCGATCCATAAGGAAATCACTGTCATTGAGGAAGGTTAGCATGCGCAAGTTAGGGGAGGTGATGGTAATGTTGGCAGATGGTAGGGTTGAAGGCATGTCGATTGGTTGAAAGATGTCATAGGAGTGTTTACGGACAGCTTGGTGATAGCGAGTGGCGTAAGGGATGACGGACTCTGATTTGACGGTACAATAGTCAGGTGCTTTGTAGAGACCACTAGCGGGGACGGATTGAACTGAAGAACCAGGACACATGATTGTGACAGAGATGGGAACAGCAAATAAGTACTGGACATGGTTGAGGTGAGCATGGTGGACCGGGAGGTCAGGAGCTGGGACAAAAGAACAGGCCGAGTAGATGGAATGGTTGCGAACTAAAGCAGACTCACAGGGTGTAGCACCGGTAGGGAAGATAGCGAAAAGGTGGGCAGCACAGAGACGAGAGGTCGGAGTAAGGGAGGAACATTTCTGGAGGTCTGTGGAAGAAAGGAAGGCAACGGAAAGATGATCATGGGAGAGGAGGAAATATTCTGAAGGAACAGATACTTGTAACAAGGAGTTGTTGAGGCGGAAAGGGTAAGGAATGATGTGGAAAAGGTTAAAGGTTATGGCAGAACGGAGAGGAATATGGACGACAACGTCTGTGGTGAGAAGAGTGGCTTCGAGAACAGGATAATAATATTCAAGAGAGGAGTAGGGGAGGACTGGGAAGAGACCGAAGGTGGAGTGAGCCCATTCCAGGACAGAACAGAGAGCTGAGACAGGTACTAAGTCGGCAGGGACACGTCCATCGATAGCATCGACCAGGATACGAACCAAGGTAGAGACTTGAGACAGGAGAGAGTCAAAGGCCAGTTGGAGATTATCCATGTTGAGTTTGAGGTAGAAGAACTGAGAGATAACGTTGAGATCTGAAAGGTGGCGTTGTAAGATATCGGTGAAATTGTTTAGAGTGGACGTGACTTCATTGAGTTGGGTCGTGAGCTTCTGGAACATAGTGTGTTGGATTTGAATGACTCGACGTTGTGATTCTAGGGCTGAAGCTAAGTGAGGGAGATCAGATTTGAAGCCAGAAATGTCAAGGGCTGTAGCAACGCCAAAGAAGCCACTCAGAATCTCACTGCCGAAGTCGAAGAGACCTCGTTTCACACGAGAACGACCAACGGGTGTCTGAATGGAAAATGTGTCATTGAGCTCAGTGAATCTGTTACTTATGTATTGCAATTGCCAGGAGAGTGGTAGGAAAAGGTTATAGAGATACTCATTCGGGTTGTGTGTCCCCATGAGGGCCGTGAGATGGTTCCTGATTCTGTGGAACTGGTGCGCGTAGGCAGGTAGGGCAATGGCTACATCGGCCAGGGGTGCAAGATCGTAGCGCAAGGAGGCTACGGCTTCGATAAGCATTACCTCACCTCCCGAGCCGACCAAGGCCCCGGGACGTACTCCACCATCGTCTTGACCTGACCCAGACCCCAGGAGGGTCAGCACTGCCAGCAGGGAGATCGCTAACATCGTACCTAGAAAATCAGGGTAGAGTTAATGAGGGAGGTCGTGAAGAGGTTGATGGGCAGAGCGCAGTTTGGACTGATAGTGATTGGTTGATGAATGAGCAGGTGGAGGTGGAGAGGAAGGAGACTGAGGGATAGGTGGAGACAAGGTAGACTGAGGGATGTGAGGAGGGGAAGAGGAGGCAAGAGGTTGTGTAAGTGACTCTTCCAAGATGAAGCCACGGGGTGCTCGCTTTAAGTCATCGACGTGGACCCATCTGGTGTCCTTAGTGGACAGGTCCTAGAGGTGAAATTTGTTGCCTTGTTGAGTGAGGAAGTGGTGGGGCCCTGTAAATTTGTCATCCAACTTACAGGAATGCGTATGGGAATGAGCAAAGACAAGATCGCCTACATTGATGGTGATTGGAGAGGCGGATTTATGTTGGCGCTGCAGCATGTCCTCCTGAGAGGAAGCCAAAGTGGATTGGACATACTGGTGGATTGTCTGGAAGTTGGCCAATTTTAGTTTAACATAATCATCCATGTTGTAGATGGGTTCTGGCTTTGAGGATAAAAGAGAGTATGGGAGGTCCTTGTCAAGACCAAAGAGGACGAAGAAGGAAGATTCAGCAATTGATGCATTGATGGAGCTATTGATTGAGGATGCCACTTGGGGAATCCAGTCATCCCAGGACTAACTATGGGAGCCTAAACGTCTAAGGCACTCTAAGATTTTTCGGTTGTGGCGTTCTACAAGGCCATTGGAAGCCGGATGGTTAGGCACGACATTGCACTTACTGATATGAAAGCGGCGACAGATCTCATCTAGAAGGCTATTGTTGAACTCTGTACCGTTGTCAGTAAGAATGGTATGAGGGGTACTGAACGGGCAAATTACGTGATCTACAAGGGCACGTGCAACGCTCTTTGCGGTCTTGTCGGAGAGGGGTACAAGGACACAGTAGCGGGAGAAGTGGTCGACCGCTACGAACAAGTACTCAGCGCCGGATTCTGTGAGAGGTAGTTTTAAGAGATCGATTGAGACAGTTTCCCATGATCGTGATGGGATTGGGTATTGTAAGAGAGGTGCTGGTAAGGCGGTTGATCCTTTGTGGCGGTGGCAGGAGAGGCAAGAGTCACAGTGGGCATTGATATCGCGGCGCATGGTTGGCCAATAGTATTTGAGATGTGCTTGGTGCAAGCATCGGTCTTTACCTGGATGGGAAGCTTGAGGAGTATTATGAACAATATGAAGAACCTTTGGTATCAGGGCAGTGGGGACAACAAGTTGGCATACTTCGCGATTGGATTTGCCTGTTAGCAGTGTTTTCCTGTACAAGAGATCATCATCTAGCATGAACTCATCTAGTGATACTGGCAGAGTAGGTAAGGTCGAGGCATCGCCAGATTCTAGGAAATAAATGACTTTGGACCACATGGGGTCTTGGCGCTGAAAGTTTTGAACAACTTCTGACGTTAGTGTAGTGTTTTCAGTTACTTCAGGCTGCAGTGACGTTATGGCTGCTGACAGTGACGTGAGAGTGCGTCTGCGACTACATTCAACTTGCCTGGTACATATTGAAAAGTGGGATTAAAGTCCTGGATGATGACAGACCATCTAGCTAACCTACCTGTTAGGTTGCGGTTCTTGAACAAATCACATAGTGGAAGGTGGTCTGTTTGGATATGCATTGGATAACCATAGACTATATCTCTGAAATGTTTCAAGGACCAGACTACCGCTAGCGCTTCGAGATCTGTGACACTGTAGTTACGTTCAGCGGTTGTAAGGGTGCGACTAGCATACGCTATTATGCACTTCCTTGATACTTCATCGAGTTGCATCAAAATGGCACCAAGTCCAGTGCCTGAGGTGTCTGTGCAGAGAAGGAAGGGTGTGGTATAATCAGGGAACGGTAGAACAGGGGCATTTACAAGAGCTGTCTTTAGCTTTTGGAAAGCCTGTGACTGGTCGTTAGTCCAAACTAAGGGCACATTCTGCTTGAGTAAGTGGGTCAGAGGAGCGCGATCTTTGCATAATCCCGTATGAATCGACGATAATAGCCACTGAGGCCCAGGAAACTTCGTGAAGCTTCGGTAGTGGTAGGTTCTGGGAAGTTAATGATCGCCTTAGTTTTATCCTCATTAGTATGAATGCCTTGTGCATCTACGACATGGCCTAGGAATTTGATTTTCTTTCGCAGGAAGTCACATTTACTGAGATTGATTTTCAGGCCTGCGAGCTGGAGGCGTTCAAAGACTTGCTGGAGTTTGGTAAAATGATCAGGGATGGATTTACTCACAACAATGATATCATCTAGGTAAGCAAAAAGAGAGTGTCCCATCATACCGTTGAAGACTGAATGGATAAGTCGCATGAACACGAAAGGAGTATTTCTTAGACCAAAAGGGAGTCCCTTAAACTGAAAATGTCCGGAAGGGGTGCTAAAGGTTGTAACTGGGCGAGAGGATTCTTCCATTTCGACCTGCCAGTACCCGCTGAGGAGGTCTAAAGATGAAAAGACTATGTTATTATCACCAAGGGATTCTAGCAAATCAGTGAGGATGGGTAACGGGAAATGGTCTGGAACGGTGACAGAATTGACCTTACGATAGTCGACTACTGGTCTAAGGTTGCTGTCCTTCTTTGGTACTAAGAAAAGTGGGCTATTCCATGGACTGACGGAGGGTTCAATAATGTCTTGGTCTAACATGTTCTGTACCATTTGATCTGTCTGCTTTCTCTGGCTGTGAGGAAATCGATATGCTGGAATGTAAATCGGCTGAGTTCCTGGTAGTAGTTCAATCGTATGTTTGACAAGGTCTGTTCTACCCATCGGTTCACCGGGTAAGGCAACCACGTTTCTGTACAAGGTCAGAAGGTCGAGGAGTTGAGGCGTATTTTCTGGGAAATCTGTGCAAGTGAGGTGTGAGAGCATATCGGGTGAATATGTCGGCGCAGATCGCGTAGAGTTAATAGTACATACACCGATTGGCGTACTATCATCAGTCTGAATAGTAGGAATTGAGAAATCCTGGCACACCTTTACGGCCGCTAGGTATACTAGGAAGTCTCCAATCTTTACACCACTTTTAAGTTTTAGTGGAGCATTTGTGACATTGAGCAAGTACAGGTAGCATAAACTGTCCTCTAAGACTGTACACCACGCTGACTCATAAGTCAAGCCATTCACACAACACGTCTCAGGTAGTGTTAGTACATCCACTCCTTCTTTCGCACCAGCAACACAAACAGAGACTTTGGTGAACTCATGCGGTAACAAAATTGTGCACGTATTCGTTACTGCACATTTCGTCTCTGCGTGTTGGAGAAGATCATTCACACTATGTGAGGTAGGTAATTGAGACATGTCTGAGTCAGCGACAGTGTTGTCGGGAGAGGAGGTAAGAGCCATGTCCGGAGGCTGAGATGATGTATCAGGAGACATTGAGGAATTTATGTCCTTGCTCGCAGTCAGTAAGGGAATGATCTCTGTATTCTCAGATGACGATAGTGGTGGTTTGGGCTGGGTTGGACTTTTTGGTAGTGATAGGGACAGAGGTAATTGAAGGACTGATTTGATCGTAAGAACAGGACGGGGACATGCCATAGTGGAAACCGGGAATCCAGAAATGTCTATACTACCACAAGCAGGTACTAATGCAATGGAGTGTTGTGCCATGGTGGAGAAACCAATAAGGGCATCTGCGGGATACTGCAAGTCATTAGTGACATGAAATTCAATGGGGATAGGGGGCAAATCTCTGTGGAGTTTGACTTCAAGGGTTACTCTTCCCTTAACCTTAAACTCTGAGCCTTCGACACCACATAGGCGAATGTCTGGTGGTTCTAGGAAACTGACGTGGTTGTGATGTCGATGAATAATTTGTAAGGAATTTTCGGAGATGAAATTTACTATAGATCCTGTGTCCAAGAAGAATGACGTTGGTATGTCATGACTGCATCCGAGAATGACTAAACCCGAGGATGTTATGGGACCTACATGGCGGATGAGGAGTTGGGTGTCTGGTTCTACGTGATATTGGTCCGATACAGGCGCGGCGCTTCCCCCAACAGTTGGCGGTTGAGGTAACAACATTCCTCAGTGGTGTGAGTCGTGCTTGATTTGTGGTATTTGCAGTGTGGACGACGTGAGCGGGAAGGTGTACACTGTCTGGTTTGGGAGTGAGGACGTCTGTATGTACGGTGGCAACTGGATGCTCGATGTCCAGGATGACCACAGTACCAGCAAAGAATCGAAGATTGTCTGTTCCGTCGGGTGCTAGATTGATCACGACCTGCGGTAGGAGAACGATGTGTGGCAGGTCTGCTGCGTGTGGTGGGACAGGGGCGAGATTGGTCTGGGGTAGTGGAGGTGTGACAGACTGAGGAGGCCAAGGGTTGGGTGGTGCCCTGACGCGTGTAGTTCGAACCGGTTCTTTCATGAATGGCTTTAGTGACCTGAATAATTTTATCTCCTGGATTGAAACCGATTTCTAAGGCTAACTCTCGCTGTTTAGGAGTAAGCCAGTGAAGGAATCTCAGGTAACCAATTAAGTCAGCAAAGTTGGTGAGTGCAAGCATGGGAACGCCATTCTTGTCTTCTAACCATTTCGTGCCTACCAGTAATTGGAGCATCTTGCTACTAGTTGCTTTCATGGCGGCAGCAGCTTCGCGGAGCTTGGCATATTGCACTGGGACGCGCAGGTCCTCATCTAGTTGGTTTAGGAGATTAATGAATCCCATGAGAGATGCCGTATTTGAATGCTGGCAACAAAGGCTGATGAGTTCCGTACAAAAATCAGCAAAGGCACGAATGCTACCAAAATGTCCTGCACGGATCGTGGATCCGATGTCCGATTTGCCGTGATGCAAGCGACCTAGGAGGTAGGCTACTTTGAGCGATTCATCGGTGATTTGTCTATTGTGTATTTCTGTTTCGACTTCCTTGAGGAAATCATAGACAGACCAAGTTGGGTCCTGGCCAGTAAATTTGGGACGAGTGGCATCGTCGAGATAGATAGACTGTGGAGGGTTGGCCATGGCTGGAAGTGCAGAAGTGGCGGCAGGAGAGGTGTGGGAGAGAGAGAAGGTAGTGGCAGGTAAGGGCGAGCAAGACGGGGTATGGAGGGAGGCAGGAGAGGGAACGACAGGGGAAGGAGTAGAGGAAGAAGAAGGGAGTGTAGAGGCAGGAGTAGAGGAGGAGGTATCTGGATTTACGAGTGTAGGATGGGTAGTAAATGATTCTGCGGGAAGTGAAACGGGAGTCTCAGGTACAGGGCGGTGGTACTCTTTGCCACTTCGTAAATGAGTGATTGTGTTAGAGTCGGCAGACGGGGTATGATCAGGTGATATTTCCGGGTTGAGAGGGCTTTTGTTAAGTGGTTGACGTGGAAAGTATGACATTTAATGCGGCAAAGGAAGATGAAAGGATGAAGATGGATACGTAGGTGGAAATGTATAAATAACAATGAGAGAATGGAATACATGAGTAGGCGTGAAAATGAATGAAGGTGCGGGGATGGATGGTTTAAATAAAAGGCGAAGGATGAGATGGATTATAAATAACGTAGGTGAAGATGAAAACGGGGTAATGGAAATGAGATGGAATATTTACAATACCCAATCTGTAGAGAAAATCGAGGATAATCTCTATAGAAAGGAAAGATATACTATAGTTACACAGCAGAGACAGGAGTGTCGAGATGTATGGCGTGCAGGGGTGGCTGGGCGTAGCTGGGCTGGGGCGGGGTGAGGCGGGGTGGTGGTGGAGAGACAGCCGGGCGGAGAGGAGAAGAGACGCCATGATGATTCACTGGCAGGGAGTGGCGGTCGTAGGAGGCTCCGTAATGCAGACCAGATGTGGCGGAGGCGGAGGCCGGTGGTGGGTGGTGAGGGCAGATGTTGGTGCAAGGCAGGTGTAGAGCTGTTGAGTTGCAAATGCAGAGAATGGTGGTGGGCAGGCAGTGGGTAGACAGTGATAAGTGGCACCGTGGGGGCAGGAGTTATGATGAGTTCGGAACAGGTGCTGGGAACAGGTGCTGGGAATAGGTGCAACAGGTGCGTAGGTCAGCAACGGTGACATGGGCGGTCAGGAACAAGGCGTGTGGGTGGGGTTGTTTGAGAGGTGAGCACTGGTGAGAAAAATTGTACACTCGGAAAGCACAGCCAGGTATTACACCACTAAAGGCACTGAGGAGGGGCGAGGCTGGCAGATGCGAGACGTCGTGTATCTTGTGGTATCACTAAAAATCCAAGGAGGCAGTCAGAATCTGATGGGTCGAAATACCGCTGCTACCAAATGTAACTTGCAATACTTTGGTGATAGAAACTCAGTGTACAAACAGCTAGATAAGGAGTTTATTACAAGCTCACAGTAAAATAGTCTGCCCGTCTTGGCTGCCTGCTAAGAACTGATGCAATAACGCCTTCGTTCAGGCGTGGGAAAGCGTGCTAGGTCAGCAATTTTAGTGGGGGGATGTATGCATTGGGGGGGGACATATATACATCGGGGGTAGACATATTGTGGAGGAGGGTACAACGGCACCAACGAAGCAGTTGCTTACTTATGGTCGGCGGGTCTGTTCCTCCAGGCAGACAAGGGGTAAGGAACAACTGCCATAGACTAGATTCTGAAGAAGTCGATTATGTTGAAAATTACAAGTACCTTCATTATACTGAGGTAGATTACACTGACTGGTTAATTTTCGTCGTACGGTATATATCAGTAATACTGAAAAGGTCAAGGACATTGTTAAGACCTGATCCAGTGTTCCGGAATCCGTGTTGTTAGTCTTTGATGAAATTATTTTGTTGACTAACTTATTTCTAATTATGGCTTCCAACAACTTGCAACTGATGTTAATCAGACGATAATTTCCGGTTGTGAGGGGAAGGAGAGGAGAGAGGATGAAGTATAGATGAGGGGATATGGAGAAGGACGAGGTGGTATAGGGAGGCAGGAGGTGATATAGAGAGGTAGGAGGAGATATAGAGAGGGAGGAAGGGATGTAGAGAGGGAGTAGGGGATGTAGAGAGGGAGTAGGGGATGTAGAGAGGGAGTAGGGGATGTAGAGAGGGAGTAGGGGATGTAGAGAGGGAGGAGGGGATGTAGAGAGGGAGTAGGGGATGTAGAGAGGGAGGAGGGGATGTAGAGAGGGAGTAGGGGATGTAGAGAGGGAGGAGGGGAAAGACCCATGGGTTGGGGGGGTCGGAAGGAATGGGGAGAGAGGGAATGGAGGAGGATGTGGGGAGAAAGAGGTCATTGAGGGACTGGTGGAAGGGGGAGGGGGAGGAAGAAGAGAGGGAAGGGAGGGGAAAACTCGATAGTTAGGGGATCGGCGAGAGAGAGAGAGAGAGAGAGAGAGAGAGAGAGAGAGAGAGAGAGAGAGAGAGAGAGAGATGAAATAGTGAGAAATATTGGGCAAAAAGGAAAGTTTTGAAATATTGATGGGAGAGAGGCTGTAGTGTGAAGATGGAGGGAGCGGAAGGGAGCGGCAAGAGAGAGGAAAGGGAGAAAAGAGACATAGGTTGGAGGGATGGAGAGAAGGGGAGAGGGGAAGGGGTGTGAGGACGGGTAGTGAGGAAGGGGAGGGGAGGGGAAAGGTGTAGATAATGAGGAAAGTGAGAGGATGAGGGTAAGACACAAGTGGACAAACTGTGTGTACTACATGGGTGCGATGCCCCGGATGCAACATGACACGCCTCACATCAACTATTATTTCACCTAACGTTACTGTATGTCATTTTATCCTCCTGGCTGTCTATCTATCTCTCTTGTTTCTCTGGCTGCCTTTTTGCCCGTTTGTTTATCACTGCCTTTATCCGTTTATCATCTCTCTCTCTCTCTCTCTCTCTCTCTCTCTCTCTCTCTCTCTCCTGGAGAAGTTTGTATAAAGAATAATAACTAGTTTGCATGCCATGCAAGTCTTTATAATACCTAGCTACTGAATTATCACTAATCATTTTTTTTCCATATTCTTACGTTTAAATATTCACCCTAATTTCATTGCTAAATATATGGTAGCTGTATGAGTGAAGGTAAACACAGGCTATTCGCAACCAGTCTCATTCTCAGCTTAAGCTTACGTCCATAGCCTGTATCATACCACACCTTTTAGTGTTTTCCTCAGATTGTTTCCTCTGCCATTTCTCACATTTTGTAAACCACCTACCATGTTTTACTAGCCTGCACTCTGCCTCCGTATCTTGCCTGCACGCTTATCTCTCACACTTAATCCTGTGCTTCCGTATCTTGCCTGCACGCTTATTTCCCACTCTTAATCCTCTTCCTCTGTATGCTGCCTGCACGCTTATTTCTCACTTAATCCTCCGGCTCAACGCTTATCTCTTACTCTTAATCTTTTGCCTCCATATCCTGCCTGCACGATTATCTCTCACGCTTAATTCTCTGCCTCCATATCCTGTCTCCACGCTTATCTCTCACACTTAATCCTGCATTGTAATATTGTTGCTCGCTCTTCTGATACCATCAGAAACTCTGTTCTCTGCCAGCGGAAAATATCACTTTGTTGCCTGTATGTTGCTTAGGATGTTACCTTGAGGGAATCTGTCACACACACACACACACACTTCATTTGCATATATGACCTACATCGCTTACTTTATTGCCAGATATGATTGACGTCTGCCAAACATCCACTTACGGGCAAGACCTCCAGTGACTTTGCTTGAAGACCCATCCTTCCATACTCACTCCACCTCCACACATAACCTCTCACCCTCACTCCACCTCCACACATAACCTCTCACCCTCATTCTACCTCCACACATAACCTCTCCCCCTTATTCTACCTCCACACATAACCTCTCACCCTCACTCTACCTCCACACATAACCTCTCATCCATACTCTTCTTCTACACATAACCTCTCACCCTCACTCTACCCCCAGACATAACCTCTCACCCTCACTCTACCTCCAGACATAACCTCTCACCCTCACTCTACCTCCAGACATAACCTCTCACCCTCACTCTACCTCCAGACATAACCTCTCACCCTCACTCTACCTCCACACATAACCTCTCACCCTCATTCTATCTCCACAAAAAACCTCTCACCCTTATTCTACCTCCACACATAGCCTCTCACCCTCACTCTACCTCCACACATAACCTCTCATCCTCACTCTACCTCCACACATAACCTCTCTAGCTCAGTCGGTAGAGAGGTGGCCTGCAATCCCACCGGACCCAGGTTCAAATCCCCGCTGGAGCAGGGAACAGTTTAAGGATTTGAATTTAGTCAAAGCAGACTTTACTTATCTCCTAGAAGACCTGCCGACATGTCGTAAAAATACCCTCGCTAATACCAATACACCAGTCCCGTATGGGACAGCCCTAGCATGTATTCAGTATGGACGGTGGGTGTTAGCGCCGAAGTGGTGACATGTAGAGGTGTATGGTATGTAGGAGGACTGCTGGGCCTTGGGAGCAGGCTGTGAAGCCTTTGTCCAGAGTCGGACACATAAAAAAGAAAAAAAAAATCACACTCTCACTCTACCTCCGCACACAATCTCTCACCCTCATTCTACCTCCACACACCCTCTCACCCTCAATCTGGCTTCACACAAAACCTCTCACCTTCACTCTAGCTCCACACATAACCTCTCACCCTCACTCTACCTCCACACACAATCTCTCACCCTCATTATTCCTCCACACATAACCTCTCACCCTCACTCTACCTCCACACACCCTCTCACCCTCAATCTGGCTCCACACAAAACCTCTCACCTTCACTCTACCTCCACACATAATCTCTCACCCTCACTCTACCTCCACACATAACCTCTCACCCTCACTCTACCTCCACACACCCTCTCACCCTCAATCTGGCTCCAAACAAAACCTCTCACCTTCACTCTACCTCCACACATAATCTCTCACCCTCACTCCACCTCCACACATAACCTCTCACCCTCATTCTATCTCCACAAAAAACCTCTCACCCTTATTCTACCTCCACACATAGCCTCTCACCCTCACTCTACCTCCACACATAACCTCTCATCCTCACTCTACCTCCACACATAACCTCTCTAGCTCAGTCGGTAGAGAGGTGGCCTGCAATCCCACCGGACCCAGGTTCAAATCCCCGCTGGAGCAGGGAACAGTTTAAGGATTTGAATTTAGTCAAAGCAGACTTTACTTATCTCCTAGAAGACCTGCCGACATGTCGTAAAAATACCCTCGCTAATACCAATACACCAGTCCCGTATGGGACAGCCCTAGCATGTATTCAGTATGGACGGTGGGTGTTAGCGCCGAAGTGGTGACATGTAGAGGTGTATGGTATGTAGGAGGACTGCTGGGCCTTGGGAGCAGGCTGTGAAGCCTTTGTCCAGAGTCGGACACATAAAAAAGAAAAAAAAAATCACACTCTCACTCTACCTCCACACACAATCTCTCACCCTCATTCTACCTCCACACACCCTCTCACCCTCAATCTGGCTTCACACAAAACCTCTCACCTTCACTCTAGCTCCACACATAACCTCTCACCCTCACTCTACCTCCACACACAATCTCTCACCCTCATTATTCCTCCACACATAACCTCTCACCCTCACTCTACCTCCACACACCCTCTCACCCTCAATCTGGCTCCACACAAAACCTCTCACCTTCACTCTACCTCCACACATAATCTCTCACCCTCACTCTACCTCCACACATAACCTCTCACCCTCACTCTACCTCCACACACCCTCTCACCCTCAATCTGGCTCCACACAAAACCTCTCACCTTCACTCTACCTCCACACATAATCTCTCACCCTCACTCTACCTCCACACATAACCTCTCACCCTCACTCTACCTCCACACACCCTCTCACCCTCAATCTGGCTCCACACAAAACCTCTCACCTTCACTCTACCTCCACACATAATCTCTCACCCTCACTCTACCTCCACACATAACCTGTCACCCTTACTTTACCTCCAGACATTACCTCTCAACCTCACTCTACCTCCAGGCGTGAGTGCACACCACCACTACGTAACTTTATCCTCTCATGCTGAGCCAGGTAATTGTGTGTGTGTGTGTGTGTGTGTGTGTGTGTGTGTGTGTGTGTGTGTGTGTGTGTGTCTGTGTACTGGGGTAGGGGGTAGGTGGTTTAGGAAGATTGGGTGTCAGAAGTGGTGGCAGTACGATAGGTTAGTCGGAAGGAGGGAGGAAATTCACTCTACCTTACCTGTAATCATCATAGATTATCATCTAACACCTCAGTCATGGCTGCATTTAACAAATTTTCATCTTTCCCGTTATGATTCTAAATACTTTGCTGTGTAGTGTTTTTTTTATTTTTTTCAGTTCCTGTATTGCATTTTCCTTCCTTACACTTGTGTCTTGGGATGTGATGTGAGGAAATTTCTCTCTCTCTTAATTTTAAAACACACACACACACACACACACACACACACACACACACACACCATGTATACTTTTGTTTCAAGAACGAACTGTGTAATATATATATATATATATATATATATATATATATATATATATATATATATATATATATATATATATATATATATATATATATATATTTTAATAACAACGGAGAAAGGAAAAACAAATGGGGAAAAAAAAATAATCCATACACCAGATTACTGGTGTCCTCTGTTCATAAAATATCTGTAACAGTTAGACTTGAACAGTTGTGGGTTGAAATTTGGAGGAAAACAACTCTGGGGAAGCGAGTCCCAGAGAGATGCAGTTCGGGGAATGAAAGAATTCTGATAGGCAGAAGTTCTGCAATATGGTTGAGTGACATTCCAGTCATGAGCGCTACCAGATGCCCGTGTAGCACGAGGGAAGGCATGGAGAGGTGGCACCATGGACGCAACTTCGTCTGAGCATCTGCCAAAAAAATATCTGTAAAATAATGCAAGGGAGGCAACATTCCTTCTTACTTGCAGGGGAGGTAGTTTATATGTAATGGCAGGGTTGTTAATGATTCTAACAGCTTTATTCTGAATTTTGTCTAGTTGTCTTAATGCAACCTCTCCACAACCATTCCACAAGGGTGAGCAATATTCAAGCTGAGAGCGCACATGACTCTTATAAATTATAGTTAACTGCTCATCGGCGAAGAAGTTACGGACTCTGTACAATAATCCAGGTTTCTTTGAGGCGGTTTTAGCAAGTGATCTGACATGAGAGGTCCAGCTGAGGGCACTGTTAAGTGAGACACCAAGAATTTCAATACTTTTGGAGATGGGAATATTAGTAGCACTGAAGGTAATGTACGAATCTGGCAATATCTGTCTATTAGTAAACTGTATATATTTAGTTTTACTAGCATTAAAAGAGACAAGGTTGTTTTGTCCCCATTCACTGATTGTAGCTAGATCTTGATTTATGGAGATGGCTGTACTGAGTTGAGAGGTAGAGATATTAGACTTTGTAAATGGATGTCTGAGTGTGAATGAACTATGTAGTGTTGAGTCATCTGCATATAAGTGAACGGGATTGTGAGTGACAGATAAGAAATCATTAATATGAACCAGAAATAGGGTTGGCGCCAGAACTGATTCCTGCGGCACGCCGGCGTTAATTGAGTGGAAATTCGAATATACATCATCTACTTTTACTCTTATTTTCCTGTCACTAAGATAAGAAGAAATCAAAGGAACAAAAGACGTTAGTCCATAGCAAAGGAGTTTGGACAGCAGGGAACGGTGCCATACTCTGTCGAAAGCTTTAGAGATATCACGAGCTACTGCATGAGTTTCTCCAAAAAGATCAATTGATTGATGGATGGTATGAGTTAAGAGATTGAGTATGTCAATGGTGGATCTTTCGTGGCGAAAACCGTATTGTCTATCACTAATTAAGTTGTTGGATTCAAGATGTTTAACAATATGCTTGTTAATTAAAGTTTCAAATACCTTACCAAGAGAAGATGTGACAGCTATTGGTCTGTAATTGGAGGGGTCATACGAACTTCCTTTCTTCGGAACTGGGTGGATATTGGCTTCTTTCCATGAATTTGGGAATAAAGAAGTACGTATGCATAGTCTGAATAATTTGGCTAGGACAGAGGCAAGTTCAGGGGAACACTTTTCAAAACAATTGGCAGAATTCCATCTGGGCCTGGAGTTTTGTTGGTAGGTAAATTGTCTAGGATGAATTTTACGTATCTTGTCTGTATTTTAAGTGGGGCAATTTCGGGAGAGTCAAATTCTAGTACTGGGACATTCTGGCTGGTGTCGTCTATGGTAGAGTTTCTGGCAAATGTACTGGCAAAAATATCCGCTTTCCCACGTGGGTCATTTGTAATGTTGCCATCTGAAGGTTTTAGTGGGGTAATGGAAGATGACTTGTTAAAGTTATTCTTGAAAGAATCAAGAGTTGACCAGAATATTCTGTTGTCATTATGGTTGTTAAGTAGTTTTGATGCTTCCTTTTGAAGAAACTTTGATTTAGCTAGATTTCATACAGCTTTTGCATGGTTTCTATAATTTTAAATTGAGTCGGTGATTCATATGTTTTTGATTTTAAGTAAAAATTATATGCTAATGACTTTTGGGCTGTTGCTCTGGCACAGTTGCCATCAAACCATTTTGGAGAGTTCGATTTTTAGTGAACTGTTGACTTGGTATGAATAAATCCATACCAGCTAGTCTTCAGTCGCAAATGTGGGACTGGGTAGAATTGGGATCACTAGAGAAGAAAGACTGCCATGGAATGTCAGCAGGATAATTTCTAAATCCATCCCAATTTGCCCTATCAAAGTGTCATCGGGTCACCCTGAGAGATTCAGAACGGGGAGGTGTGGGGGGGTGGTTAACTAATGATGCTTTGATGAGATTGTGGTCAGAGGATGCAAGTGGTGACAGTACCTCTATCCTGCATTGATCTAGATTTTTTGTCAGGAATAAATCTAAGAGATGGGCATTATGGGCAGGATTATCAGGTATTCTATTTGGTTGCTTTACCAGCTGGGTGAGATTAAACGATTCTGCAAACATATATATATATATATATATATATATATACCGACCGAAGTCGAGACGATACAGCCAATGTATCTCTACCAAGTGGCTTAGGCTGTCTGGTAGAGATTGCATGTAGGGTGAGAAGTGCTTGTAAGTGTAATTGTAGTGTTGGAGTGGCTTTGGATGTGTGTGTAGTCTGTGAACAAAGTGTAATCGACTCGCGCAACCCGACTGGGTGCAAGCATACTTTACAGTAAGCAACACTGGTTCAACCACAGCACCTCTTGTGTCCGCCAATGAAGTATGTTGCCAGGTGAACACTCCCAAAGTTTATTACCCTGGCGGGGCGCGAACCCTGGTCCACCCGTGTGGGAAACGCACACTCTACCACTCTACCAAAGACGCTCTATATATATATATATATATATATATATATATATATTGCCAGACGCCCTAATCCCATACGGGGTGCCCATAAACAAATCGCCTCCACGTCGCCCTGTCCCCAGCCATTTCACTGCCCTCCTCCCAACTCACAGCCCCCTCTCTCATATACCTCTCCACTCTATCCCTCCATCTCATCCTTGCCCTCCCCCTTCCTCTCTCCCCCTCCACTTCACTCACAGTCAGCCTCTCACTCTCCATCCTCTCCACATGGCCGAACCACCTCAGTGTGTTTCTCCTAACGCTTTCTATCACATCCACATCCGCACCACAACGCTTGTTTACATCCTCATTTGTCAGTCTCTCCATGTGACTCCACAGGCTCCTCTTAAATAACTCATTTCCACTGCTCTCACTCTTGACTTGTGTACCTCCAACAACATCCAAGCTTCACTTCCATACGTTAGAGTTGGTATCACAATACTGTCATGTAGTAACTTTTTCACTTCCATGCTCACTTCCCTGTTTCTTATTACTGCTTTCAAGGAACCAGGAACATTTTTTCGTTGTTGTACCCTTTCAAGCACTTCACCCTCCAATCTTTCATCCTTACTCATCACACTACCCAAGTACCTAATCGTACTTACATTTTCCATTTCCTGATCATCCACTCTCGCTATACATTCACTGACTTCACCTCTCTAAAAGACCATCACTTTACTCTTCCCTACATTCACCTGTAGATTCCATTTCTTACACACTCTCCCAAACTCATCCACCAAGCCTTGCAGCTCCCTTTCGTCTACACCTAACAACACAGTATCATCTGCAAACAACAGAACAGGGTGTTTCCACACACTGCCCTCTCTCACTAGGGCCGCTCCGACATCCACTGCCCTACCTTGTATCTCCTTTATAACCCCATCCATGTACAGATTGAACAACCATGGAGACAGGACACATCCATGTTTCAACCCAACCTTCAAAGAGAAAAATTCACTCAATTCACTATCCACACGCACTGCAGCCTTAGCACACTCATACATATTCGTCACAGGATTCAACAACTTCTCATCTTCCATATATTCTTAATACTTTCCACAGTCCTTGTCTATCCACCCTGTCATAAGCTTTCTCCAAATCCATGAGGGCCGCATACAACTTCTTTCCCTTCTCTGAAACTTTTCCACTAAAGATCTAAGAATGAATATCTGATCTGGACAACCTCTTCCCTTCCTAAAGCCTCCCAGTTCGTCTCCAACTAATTCCTCTGTTATTTCCCTAACCCTGTCAATAAGTATCCTACCATATACTTTTTCTATTACACTACGAAGACAAATGCCCCTATGATTACCACACACTTCTTTTTCCCCTTTCCCTTTGTACAAGGGAATAATTATACTTGACTTTAAATCGTGCAGGACTCTACCTTTCTTCCAGGCCTATCTGCACATCTTCCACATCCATTCTATTACTATCTCTCCCCCATGCTTCTGCATTTCATCACACACTCCATCAATTCCTGGGGCTTTCCCCATTTTGACATTCTTCATTGCTTTCACACCTTCCATCCTACTGATTTCTTCCTGTCTTCTCACCTCCCTCCTTCTCCCAGCCATTCCCCAGCCACTTATACTCTCGTTACTTTCATTCTCTGTGTTCAACAATTCCTTAAAGTGTTCTCTCCATCTGCTCACTTTTTCTCCCATCTCCACTAGCAATCTACCATTTTTATCTTTCACTCCCCTACTACCTTCGCTACCACCCTGTCTTACTGTCTTTACCTCTTTACAGAAAATTTTCTTACAGTCCCTCAACTTTACACTCAAATTCCTTCCATATTCCTCATCCACTGTCTTCTTACTCTATCTTACTAATCTTTTCACCTCTCCCTTCCTTTCTACATATCTCTCTTCCGTCTCCGAACTTCTTCCACGCCGCTACTTCTCATCCATTCATTATATGCTTTCTTCTTTTGTGCCACAGCCTGTCTCACCTCTTCATTCCACCATGCTGTTCCTTGCACCTCCTTTCGTCTTCTCTTCATCCCACACGCCACCTCACATGCTGCACATATTTCTTCTGTGAATATCTTGCATACACCCTTCACGTCCCCCACCTGCTCCAGTCCGTATTTACACAGTCGTTCCTTCACTTCTCTCTTATATTTTGCCTTTTTCTCAACCTCTTGTAACCTTTTCACTCTCCTTGCAACTACTTCTTCCCTTCTTCTATTTCTCCATTTTACTTGGACCTTGATTCTGACCACTAGTCAGAAAGTCCACTCCCCCAACCTCTATATGCTCTAGCATTCATTACACATCTTCGTATCCTTTAATCCACACACACACAATCAATCATTGCCTTCGTTTCATTCAGTTCACCACCCACCCTTCTCATCACTCGCCATGTATACCTGTGGATCATTTTGTGCCTGAAGAGGGTATTGGCTATCACCAACCCCCTCCCAGCACAAATGTCCACTAACGCACTCCCATTCTCATCTATCTCAGCAGGCACACCCCACTCACCAACTATTCCATCCACCTTCACTATCGCTACTTTACCATTCATATCACCGATCAAAAACACTCTCTCACTCCTTCCAAACTTTTCCATGTACACTTCCACATTTGTCCAGAACGCTTCTCTCACTCTGCTTGCACGATCTTGCATTGGCGCATACACACACACAATTTCCCACATTTGTACATATATATATATATATATATATATATATATATATATATATATATATATATATATATATATGGAGAGTCGTACCCTTGAGGACGTGGTGGTGTAAAGCTCTTACTAACAAAGTTGGCCAGGGAACGCGGAGCACATACAGTGAATCATAGTTCAGGCTTTTGGGTGAAGACTTGAGCACATGTGGCTTGAAATGATGTGTGAATATTTTTTTTTTCTTTTTCATTTAATCGACTACCCAGATATTTTTTTTAGAAAGTAAAGAAGGAACCCAAGGTTGAGATCCTGCAAACGTGTCCCATCGAAAGAAACTTGAACGGAACGAAAGTCAAATTCAAGATCCATATATTTCAGGATGCCGTGACAGGCTGTGTTTATGAAAAGGATAGGTAATGGGAAAGGCAAACTGAGGAAGATAGTTCCAGAGGCGAACACTTGTCTGTGTGAAAGTTTGTTGATAGACATGTGCTATGTGCCCGATGTAATGGGAAGTAATGTATAAAGTGAACTGAAAGAAGAGTTAGCACAATGAGAGAGAGAGAGAGAGAGAGAGAGAGAGAGAGAGAATGTCGCAGGAAGGTGGGTGAGGCAGGCAAGGAAAACAAGCAGGATGAATACAGGTAAGCGTTGATGAGCAGGGTGGAGACAGGTAGAGGAGGCGGGTGATTTAGAGGATCATTAGAGAGGCAGTAGTTGTGATGCACCTCAGTAATATGGCCACCTGGCAGGGAGAGAGAAGGAAATGAGTTGGGAAACGGTGGAGACGGAAGGGAGGGTACGAAGGAACGGAACAGGAGACAGTGGAGAAGGAAGGGACTGTAAGAAGGAGAGGAGCAGGAGACAGTGGAGAAGGAAGGGAGGGTAAGATGGAGAGGATCAGGAGACAGTGGAGAAGGAAGGGAGGGTAAGATGGAGAGGAGCAGGAGACAGGTAGAATGGACTGTGATACGGAATGATAAGGAAATTCTGAAGTAGATAATGAATTACAGAGGTGCAGGAGGGACCGAAAAAGGCATGATATAGGAGTCAGTGGAGAAACAGCAGAAAGAGATAAGTAATAAAAATGGAGAGATAGACCAATAGAGAGATTAAGATACTGTAGCACCTCTGACGGGATAACACTTGGGCTAGGAGTCAGGGGAGAGACAGGGGAATAGCGGTAATTATAAGAGATGTAGAGATGACCGATAGTGAAGTAGTGAAGCAGATCAATGAATTTTATATTGACCGTAGAGACAGACTGAGTAACAAAAAGGAAACAGTAGGAAAGAGTGGAATAGCCTGCTAAGGATTTTCAAAGATGGGTGAGTAAGTAAACGAAGACTATGAAGTAAAATTAGGACAGTATGTGTGTTGCATAGTCTGGATTCGGTATGAGAGAGTGATTCGTGATTAATGGTAAATGAGTGTGTGAGAAAGTGAAGTATGGAAATACTGAATGTATTTTTTATAACTGGTGCATAAAGCCTGTATTAAGATAAATATGGCAAGGGCTGCATTTTTTATTTAAGTTTGGTAATTGACGGAATGACGCTATCCGGAATACAGTAAAGTGGGGAGTGTTTGTTATGCCTGTGAGGCGAACCGGAGTCTGAAAGGATGAAATATTAGGATCTTTTCACTGGGGACATTGTTTTATTATTGCCCTTCTTTATGCATTCTTTTTCCTTTTTCTGAATTCATTCCAAACCAATTGTACAATTAATGTAGGGGTATGGTGATGATGATGATGATGATGATGATAAAAAATTGTGTGTGTGTGTGTGTGTGAGAGAGAGAGAGAGAGAGAGAGAGAGAGAGAGAGAAAGGGTGGCGATGAGATAGGCTCAGAGATGGACTAAAAGGTATTCAGAGGGTTATGCAGATAGAGATGATTGTGATGTAAATGATATGAGCGTGTGATGATTTTGATGATGGATGATGAGTGATGATGATGAAGGATAATGATACAGTACATATAGTAAGGACAAACGTGATCTTTGCCTCAGACAGACACGCACCTCTGCCGCCAGTGGTAATATACTTACGGTGTATGGTAATGGCAAGGTGTGTAAAGGATATATTGTATGTGGTATTAAACTTATAGTGTATGGTAAGGGCAAGGTCTGTATAAGATATATTGTAAGTAAGTGGTAGTATGGTAAAGGCAAGGTGTGTTAAGGGTATATTGTAAGGAATTCTCTACGCTTAGTAAACCTTTTCCTTCGTGGCTGTTTCTGCACACTACAACTTAAATATCCTCTTGTGTTATTGATGTAAACTTTAGCTGATAATAAAAAGGATAAATAACGTACGATGGATACCAAGGTGTAATATACAAACTAAATCAATAAGCAAGAGGTGCAACGAAGCCTCCTATACGAATTAGAGTACCGCCCGGTCTGTCCTGCTGTTATCCGTGTGTGGTGAAATACAGCTGAATACGATCACTGCCTAGTCAAGCACTGGCATCTGTGTTACCATGAAGGAAAGTAATGGCTTGCTGTGTTTGCTTTATTTCCAGTGTCCAAATGTCTCTCAAAATTACAACAGTTCATGTGAAAATACTTGAATGACGTTTGATAATATGAGTATTAATGAAAAGACACTTGCATCGGTATTATATTTAAGAAGAAATGAACAGTAAGATGGAATTGCCGCCTTCCCTATTGCATAAAGTCTTAGTAGTACACAGCAGGAGAGAGAGAGAGAGAGAGAGAGAGAGAGAGAGACTTAATACTAACCTTGTTTGTAATGTAGTAATTCAAGAGCTGCCGATAATAAATACTAAGAAGTTAGTCTTAAAGATTGTCACGTCTTACCATTTGCAGCAACGTATAACAGTACCAAAGTAATGCTCATAGACAGTTTGATTGCAGTTGGTCGTGTTACATGTACTGACAATTGCATAATCATTAAGAGAGACACTGACAGGTTAACACCTTCACTCCCATCACGTATTTGTGGTTTGTTCGTGCTGCCTCTAGGCGATTTAGTTCAACTTGTGAATAAGATTTACCATTGACTGTGTTAATGAAGGATTTATTAAACTTTTCCTGTATGAAAGGTGTCTCTGAAGCCAAACTAAATGATCTGGAGATGGCAAGAGTGAAATGAAAATAAAATATCTAACTGGAACGCTTAATTTATATCTGCTGGTGCTGTTGCCTCTGCATTATTATTATTATTATTATTATTATTATTATTATTATTATTGTTGTTGTTGTTGTTGTTATTGTTGTTGTTCGTATTCTTATTATTATTCTCATTCATATTCTCGTAACTCTTATTCTTTGCATTCCTTTATTTATTCTTATTTTTCCTCTTCATATTCGTATTATGCTAGTTCATATTATTCTTAGTCATATTCATATTATTCTTATTATCTGTGGTCAAATTCATATAATGCTTATTCTCTTTTTGAATACCTATTCACATTCTTAGTATTCGTATTCATAGTCTTAATTCTATTGTTACAATTCTTAGTACGCATATTGTTCTTATTCAGATTCTTTTTTCTCATACTATTTTCTTATTGTTATTCATATTCTTAAATGCTTATTCTTATGTTTTTATTCTTATGTATTATTTATGTTCTTTTTATTCTTATTATTATTAGTATTCATTTCAAATTCCTATTATGCTTACGTATTCTTATTTTTATTATTCTTCCAATACTTATTATGCTTACTGTTATTATTATTATTATTATTATTATTATTATTATTATTATTATTATCATTATTATTTTTATTACTATTACTATTATTATTATTATTATTATTATTATTATTATTATTATTATGTGATGGTTTGGGCATATGGAGAGAACGAATAATGAGCGATTGGTGAAAACAATAACTACAGTAGATCTGATGTGAAAGGTGGAAGGCTGAGAGGGAGACCACGAATAGGATGGATGGACAGTGTGAAGAGAGCACTGGATGCGAGAGGGATGTCTGTTGAGCAAGGAAGAGTGGCTGTGCTTGACAGAAATAAATGGAGAGAAATTGTGAATGAATAAATGATGACGCAGCCCAGAGGGGATATTCTCCCGCATTTGGTCTGGTCAGCTAATCAGGTCAGGTGATGTAAGGGGATGGGTCTATTATGATGTGGCAGGGGTAAACCAGCTCTGCTGTCGGGCCCTGCTGCGGATGTCACTGATTGCACTGCGCAGCTGACCTTCATGCGGTGTGGTGTGGTGAGGATCTGTCCCTTCTCCCCTTTGGGGCTAAGATGCGAATGAATGTGTTTGAATGGATGAGTAAATGGGGAGTGTGTCGTCCTGTTTCGGCTACCTCCTTTTTTGGGGGGGAAGCAGCCTAGGTATATAGATAGATAGATAGATTACTATTACTATTATTATTATTATTATTATTATTATTGTGTGTGTGTGTGTGTGTGTGTGTGTGTGTGTGTGTGTGTGTGTGTGTGTGGTGGTGGTGGTAACAGGCCGCTATTACTGTTATTGTTAGTGTTAATGGGCGTGATGTGTTCCTTGTGCTCACTACAGGTGCGTGATGAGTTGCATCTGAGGATTACAGGTGCGTGATGCGTTGCGTGTGCTTACTAAAGGTGCGTGATGAGTTGCGTGTGCGCACTACAGGTGCCAACACACTAAGGAAGGAAGGGCTAATATAGGTGATAAAACAGCACTCCTTGTAACTCTGCCCATCAACTTCCGTCATTTGTCATAAGCTTTACCACTGACATCCGGTGACATGTTATATACATTTTTTATTCCAACTTCGAATGATATAATTGAACTCTGGAAGGATCTCTGTTGCTGAAAGCGTTAATTAAGACTGTCTATTGCCTTCAGTTCCCCATTCTCGCCTAAGCTGATTGATATTGCCTGAAGATAACAAGGTAACTGTAGGTATTAGGTCCTGGAGTGTAATGGGGGAATTAGTAAATGAGGCTTGTTGTGAATACGAAGTATTGATGGCAGTGAAGCAGCACAGCATGTGTTGCCAAATCACACTTATATTTACTACATTCTGTTACAATGATTTTATCTATCTGTTAATCCATCTCTGTGTCTGTCTATCTATATCTCTATGTATCTATCTATATCCATCTATCTATCAATATCTATCCATCTATTTATCATCTATCATCTATCTATCCATCTATCTATCTCTCTGCCTACCTGTACAGTATATCTATCCATCTGTCTATATCTGTCTATCAGTCTATCTATCCATCTATCTATATCTGTCTATCAATCTGTCTACATATCCATCTATCTATATATATATGATAAATAGTTGTGGAATGAGTGAAGTTTTTATATGATTTATGGCTGCACTGAATCGTAAACCGTGGTTGCATGAAGTCTGCAGAGCCTTCGTTATTAGGTAACAGTGAGTCTCCTTGGTTACTAAACAGTCACCACTGCAATCAACCCAGGTGACGATGGTTAGGGTTGTAGACCTGGTTAGAACAAATGCAGTATGATTCGTTGATAATTTTGTTTGTGTTTCGGTGCATACAAGGGATTAGGTTTTAAATGAATAACAACAAACACATCAACACTGCAACTGCCAGCAAGTGCATTTGTTGTTTTAACCAGAAGTATGCAAAACTAATGCAAAGTATGGACACCTATGAAGTCTGTAGTCAGCAGCTAATTTGGGTTGTCTTAAAACACTCTTGTTGTTGGTTTACTTTTTGAACTACTGTGTTTATATCTCATCTTCCAAACCCAACAGGTGTAGGGCAGTTACATGGCTAGGATAAATCTGATATTGTATTATATTGTTTGTAATACAGTAATGTATTAACCGAATCTTGGGAAGTTATGAAAAACAAAGACCCCTATCTCAAAACATTTGTGACAGTTAAAAAAGATGAATCATTTCAGAAAGTTATAAATATATTTTAAAGATATTCCTCTGTCAATCATTTCTGTTGCCATTTTCTCTATATTTTTTTCTTAACTACTTCCCTTCACACTTGTATTTGCATTTATATTCATTTCCGATCTTATCAGTTCACTTCACACTTCTCATCCATGTATTCATTTCCTTTCTTGTCAGTTCCCTGCACACCTTTCCTTTCAGTCAGTCTTCATTCCCTTTCGTGTCACTTCTCTTCACACTGATCCTTGTAGTTATCTTCATTTCCATTCTTACCAGTTCTGTTCACATTTCTCCACCTTGTATTCATCATCATTTCCTTTTTTATCAGTTCCCTTCAAACGTCTCCACTTTGTATTCATCTTTATTTCCTTTCTTATCAGTTTCCATCACACCTCTCACTGCAGTCAACCTCATTTCCTTTCCTACCACTTCCCTTCGCTCTTATCCTTTGCAATTATCATTATTTCCTTTCTTATCAGTTCTCTTCACACTTCTCCTCTTTGCAACCATCGTCATTTCCTTTCGTATCAGTTCCTCTCACATTTTTCCTCCTCCTTTCATCTTCATTTCCTTTCTTATCAGTCCTTTTCATACTTCTCCACCATGTGTTCATCTTCATTTCCTTTCTTTCCAATTCCTTTCACACTTCCCCTTGCATTTATCATTAATTCCTTCCTTTTCATCCACCTGTCTGATGCTGAATTTCTCTTCCAGTCTCGTAATCCAGCCCATCCTCCCATTTATCTTTATATTACATATAGACACGTCTTCTCCATTCCCCCATCGTCTTCATCTTCTTTGCTATCTGCTTTCCATTTCATTTCCTCTCCTCGAATTTATCTTCATTTACTATCCTATCCTCCTCTCCCTTGATTCCCCCACCCCGGCCATCCAACACGCCTGTCTCTCCCACACTATCCTGTTCATACTCTCTTCCCCTCCCCCCCTTTCTCACCCACTTTTCCGTTCCTTTGCTCCCTTCCCGCGGACCCCTCTCCCCTCCCACACTTTTTCGTTCCTACTTCCCCTTCCCTCCCCCTTTACTGATTCTTATGTCAACCCCTGCCACCCTCACGACGCCCACCCCACCGCCCATGCTCCGTGGGCGTGTGGGTGGCTACGGTAAATAACTCTGATATTAATGGCGGGAAACCGCAACATTCTGGCCAGAAATCTTAATGAGACGAAGAGGAAGGAGGCAGGGATCTGTGAGACGAGGTGGAGCTGTGTGTGTGTGTGTGTGTGTGTGTGTCTGGACTCTGAGATGTGTTAGCTATGTGTGGATAAAGAGGAGTTGCCGTGACTGTGTGGTGTTTGAACAGTATGTAAGAAATATATATATATATATATATATATATATATATATATATATATATATATATATATATATATATATATATATATATATATATATATACAATGTGACAGTTTCATATATTTTCCTACATGCGCACAGTTATCTTCATCACGAAAAGGACATTTGACTGGAAACATTGAAATCAGCTAGCAGTATTTCACCCCAGTCATGGATACATCCCGTCAAGGATAATATGAATATAGACGCGTACAGGTCATTGCTTCAACTAATGGTCTATCCCTTCCTTGTACTAATGGTCTATCCCTTCCTTGTAACTTTATCTTGCCTCATCCCCCTGCACAAAGAAACAAAAACGAACAACCTTCCAACACTGTTCAAAAAATCTCAGCAACATCCCTTCTTCTCCACCCAACGTTGTATTTCATAGACACATATGTGTTTAAACACACAGCCAACACAGCCATGCAAAACCTTCAGCCAAATAACATCCTTCATAACCACCACCACCACCACCAGTCATATACCCCTCAACAACTACCTCATACATAGAGACTCAAGTACATGTAGCCAAACTACGATGTGGTCATAACACTTCCCTGCTGCAATACCAACAGCAAATGCAGCTCACAATAATCCACTATGTCCCACACTATAATGCAGCGGCTGCAGCCCCCATTCACTTAATGTACAACACTATCACAACACAGAGAGTCTTTCAACCTAACATCAAGAGAACACCTCTGGCAGCGATCAGTTGAAGTTGCCGGCTACCTGCAGTCCACTGGGTTCACATCCAGGTGAACCTGGAGGTACGACAACAACAGTAACCACCACCACCAACAACAACAACAACAACAAAAACAATAACAACAACAACAACAATACTGCCATAGTGTACCTTCTCTGTTTATTTTTCAATCCAAAGGCAAGTTTCTTAAAATGATGAAAGACGTCTCGTACTGAAAGTGTGTAGTAACAAAAGCGTGCGAATTTGTGTCGCGTTAGTTGTGGATGGCATGTCTGCAGAGGAGATGCAGTTTCCGGAGGTGTGATATCTGACTACCAAAATGAGACGAGTATTGAACTGTTATGAAGTCAGCAGCCATGTTTTGATCAAGGTTGTAGTGGTGTGCTGTTACTGGAATGACAAAGTGAGACAAGCACTGAACGATGTTAAGACGCCAGCAGCCATTGTTTTGATCAAAGTTGTAGTGGTGTGGTGTTCATGGAATCATGTGTATCTTGTCGAAAAGGACATCGTATATACCCTCCAGCATTATTATGTCAGTTGTTTTATTCTTTCTTACATAAGACTCTTTTATTCAGATTAGTATAGTGTTACCAATGTGTTATTTCTATGTAACAAATTTTAAAATACAGTGTACTCATCATTAAAGTAACTCATATTTAAAGTATACACATTCTATGTTAACACTTTCAGCACAGTATAATGTTTTTACAATTCAGTCTTTATTCCCCCAGACGGTTTAATGCAGTAGTGTAAACCTCTCATGCTGTAACAAACATATAAACAAATACAGCTGTGATGAAGTAAATAATATTGACGGATGAATGTTTCAAATAATAAAGCCATAGATAAAGTGTTTTTTCTTAAGTGCATTCCATAGGTACACACAACACAGTGAAGGATTTTGTTTAACTGTCTGATGACCTGCACACCCTGGCCTTTAGAAAACCATCAGGTGTTAACATAAATAATATTCCTAGGTGTAAAACTGGTGAGAAAGGGTTACTTAGGTAGTTTTTAAGCCTTTAACCCCTTAACTCCAATGACGTACCTTTTTTACTTTAATCATGCCAAATCCAGACAGTGATATTAAACTCAGGAGAGACACGGGAGATGTTAGGTATCTATAGGTATAACCCTAATTTACCCCTTCACTATGTAGCTCTTCCCACAGTGGAATCGTCTGGAGACGGCAGGAGTAAATCAGTATAACATCACCTGACTGAAAGGGTTATTGAAAGTATCTCAATAGAACAAAATCGTTTGGTATTACTCTGAACAAAGCGGCCAAGTGCACCAAACACAGTGAAAGTGTTACTCATACTGTATCACACACTGGGCACTAAGACCCACTGTTTGTTTTGTGGTAAGCTAGGTTATTTCATTCAAAACTTGTGTAGTTGTAGGTGTAAAGGAATTGACGTAAGGCGTTAGGTGGCTTATATATACAAAAGAAATACTGTTTTACGTACTGTACATGTAGAATATAAGTACTGTTTTTGCAATTCCTGTGTAACGATATTGACTGTTACCATGACTGGAAAAAAGAAGACTGTTTTTCGATATTGTGTCACTTGTATTTAAGTCTAGGGGACACGTGCTGACAGGATCCTAACCACTTATTACAATATACAAGTATCTCAGGCGGTTATCACGAGTCATTGTGTGTGTGTGTGTGTGTGTGTGTGTGTGTGTGTGTGTGTGTGTGTGTGTGTGTGTGTGTGTGTGTGTGTTTAAAGGATAAAATACTGCGAGGAAAATGGAATGATCTAGAGGAACAGAAAAAGAAATTATTGTTCTGGCTGCAGGGAAGGAATTGGTACGGAAGAGGGATTGACAACAGGAAAGGAAGATAAAAAAAAAAAAAAAAAAAAAGTGAGTTTAGGGAAGAGCTGTACATCGAAAAAGAGATTGAGAGATGGAGAGAATGTATGAAATAGTGGAAAGTAAGAAAATAAGGGACAATAAGGCAATATCCAATGCAAACAGAATATTGATGAAGGAAGCAGATGGACAGGCACAGTTGTTATTAAGGTAAGTAGGGGACAATGAGCTGGGGTGGAAGAGACTGATGGCACTGAAGGAAATATATGGGTTGTATAAGAAAGACCTTGTAAATGAAACTAAGTAAATAGGTTGCTAAATAAGTAAAGTCAGCGTTTAAAGCTATCCATGTTTCACTTACTGAGGATGGAGAAGAGAGAACGATGCCAAGAGAGAGTGATAACAATAATGGGAATAAAAACGTCAAGAAAATAAAGTAGTGTGCACGCAGAATATTAACACTACTGACACCCCCTCCCCATACCTCGCTGACTTAAGATGGAAAGAAGAAACAGGGAAAAGGAAATGAAATGAGAGACTGATAATACTAGATAAAGGAGTGTGGAACAAGTGAGGAAAAGAGTAGAAGTGTGTACCGTTAAGGAATGCTAAATAAAGATAAGTATGAGTATGTTAACGGGCAAGGGCAAGGGAAAGAGGACAGAGTAAAGATATTTTTCTAATCGAGCTCTCTAGTTATTGTATAAAATGACAGTATATCACTGCTGTGTGTAACTCTTGCCCAGGCAGTAGTAGAAAATTCTAGGTTTACCAGAATTATGTAACACATAAAAGCATAGTTTTGTGCCTGTGAATATTTTTTAAAGCTTTCGTTAATGTGCTGAATATATCAACAATAATTATCCTAAAGATTATATGTTAACACGATCTCACGTAACATCAGGGCAGAGAGCTTAGGAATTCGTCCATAGATCGTATTTATATATCAATTTTCTGGCTGTATTGGTATGGTTCTTTGGTACTGTAAAACACACTCTGAAACTGTAAGGTTTGCCTGTTTGCTACTTATATGTGGTAAGCAAGAAGTGTACTGCAGATAACCTTGTATTTGTTACTGTCACCTGCCTTAGCAATGTCTGGCTATCCTGCTGGGGTAGTATAGTACTGGAAGTTAGATTAGTGCTTTTATAATCTTTGTTGTCTTCAAGTTTACCAGATTTTTGTCATGTGTCGCATGTTTTTAAGCCACTGAATTATCATGAGACTTAATGATAATATCAATATACCTTTCTGGTCCATAAAAGCAAGTGATGAAGTAATTGTTCATTTGTGTGGTGGCATACAGGCGTGGTGTTAATATGTATATCGTACAAGTAGACACAGTTCCTTTAGTCTTTCCTTCGCTGAGTAACTTTGGTGGTGTCATAAGCAGAGTTTACTGTACAACACGTCATGACAGTGAAGCTGATTAGTATTGTGTCATATGGTGTCATAGTTGCAAAAACAGAATATAAGAGATCATCGTAGTGAAGAAGTTTATGCTTATAAGATGATTTGAAGCTGTATATAACGAGTAAGATGGTCTGGTGACAGCAAGAGTAGGCGTCACTGTATTGGGTAAGTTAGTTTGGTACGTGTTTTTCAGTCCTGGTACTCGTGCACAGTAACTTGCAGTTAGACGCAGCAACTTTGATTTGTCTTAAGCTGGGTAAAATCGTCTGTAATTGCAGTAAAATTCATTATAAAGGAAGTCATCATAATGAAGTAAGTGACGTGTTGCGTTACCAGGTGTGATTTTAATGGACAGTATTTGCTACAGGAAGGTGCAGTAGTTTTGCTTCTCCATAACTGAGTAATATTCTTTTGTGGTGGCAAACCTATGATATGGAAGACATAACTATTTTTCAGTGGTTTATGTGCGTGGTATTTTGTCTTAATTCTTGGTATTTTCATACATAATTAATGTGTATGGTGGTAGCATGAGAACTTTTAACAAGGTGTCATAATATATTGTCACATACTGGTACTCGTGCTGGCCATCAACACAACTAGTTTTCCACATCCTGTGTGAAATGGCTAGATGGTAGAGAGAACAGACACTGTGAAGTATTTTGTGTGTGTGTGTGTGTGTGTGTGTGTGTGTGTGTGTGTGTGTGTGTGTTAGCTTTCAGTAGTGATATATGAGACTATCTGGCACGTAGACGCAGTAACTTTGCCTTCCTTACCACCACCACCACCATCTTGACACCTGCATCCACACCACACTCCCGATCTCTTCCAAGTCTGTGTCTTCCACTTAAACTTTTTCCCTTCCCCGCTTATTGAATGTGTGTGTGTGTGTGTGTGTGTGTGTGTGTGTGTGTGTGTGTGTGTGTGTGTGTGTGTGTGTGTGTGTGTGTGTGTGTGTGTGTGTGTGTGTGTGTGTGTGTGTTGTTGTTGCCCCCCGTCCACTTCATTCCTTTCCTAAGACACTTTTGGAACTAAAGGGTCAGATACATCCCTGAAGCAATGAAGCCTTTGACTTCCCTGAAGCACTGAAAACTTCAACATTCCTGAAGGAATGAAACCATCGACATTTCTGAAGCTCTAAAATCATGCACATCCCTGAAGCACAGAAACCTTGCGCATCGCTGAAGCACAGAAACCTTGCACATCCCTGAAGCACAGAAACCTTGCACATCCCTGAAGCACAGAAACCTTGCACATCCCTGAAGCACAGAAACCTTGCACATCCCTGAAGCACTGAAACCCTGGACATCCGAAGCACTGAAACCTTGCACATCCCTGAAGCACTGAAACCTTGCACATCCCTGAAGCACTGAAACCTTGCACATCCCTGAAGCACTGAAACCTTGCACATCCCTGAAGCACAGAAACCTTGCACATCCCTGAAGCACAGAAACCTTGCACATCCCTGAAGCACTGAAACCTTGCACATCCCTGAAGCACAGAAACCTTGCACATCCCTGAAGCACAGAAACCTTGGACAGCACTTCAGCACTCCCCAAGCCAAGCCTTTACCCAAAAGTGCTTCACCTCTAGAAGACCATAAAAATCTTGGCACTTAATACAACTTGACTGACCTATCGAGACACTGTTCGAACTGGAGGGGTTGGATACAGCCTTCATTAGCCCCTTCAGTACGAGTTTTCATTTTAATAAGAGCGTGTGAGGTTGGGAAATAATTATCTCAAAAGGGACCTCATCGCAAGGAAGGAATTAAGTTCATCACGCAGCAACTGTGAGGTAGAGCAGTTTTCTTGATTGTCATTGTAGGTTAGGGATGCAGGTGGTGTTATATGTAATCTATACATGCATAAAAGCTTCATCCGTCCACATCTGTTCTTCATCAGTTCGCCTCGTTATCAACCATACTTTGTTATTTCACACATTCCCATTTCACATCAAGACATCTTATGGGAATTCTATGCCTCCTTCTACCTTGAAACTCTCATATACCTTAATGCCCGTATTCTTGTGTGTGAAGGAAATTCCCTAACGCCTTTTCCTAAGCGACTTATTATGTTTATTTCACCTCACTCTCCTGTTCTGTTATATAAGTCCTTCGAGTATCGCCATATTCTGCATAAATAACATACAGTTGGATATTAGGCATATCTAAAAATAAACCGCTGAGGAAGAGGTGTTAGGGAGTCTTCTTAACCTACGAGAATACTGTCTTTGACTCATTCTTGTATGCTGTCACTGTCCTGGCCAAGTCCATTCTCTCTGTGTGACCCCATTGCCTAACCACACACTGTACTGCCCTCTTATCAGTAGGTTACCTTGCCCCCAAATTACACGGGTATCAGTATAGTATTTCTTATCTGTCTACGCGTTGCACATCAACTTCGTAACAGTACCACGTCCACCGTTATCACTCTTAACGTCCCTATTCCAGAGTTATCAGTATATCCTATCTGTTTACGCATTGCACGTGTACTTAACAATACCGGTGCTACTTCCACCGTTATCAGTCTGAACCTCCATACTCTTAAGTTATATATTTTTTTTAATCAGTCTACGCATAGCACATCTATCCTACCTCTTAACAGTACCACTTCCACCGTTATGACTCTTAACGCCCCTATTCCAGCGTTATCAGTATTTTAAGGCCATACAGCCATGAGGCCAGCGTGTGTACTCAGTGTCCTGTTGTGTATCAAGGCTTTCATAACACCATCACCTTTCCTCTTTGTGCCAGAGGACACTCACCTCCAGGGGCGGTGTTTTCGTGCTGTTAGGATGCATACTAACACCTCATCCTTACCCATTTATTTCTGAGTCTGCTTCGTTACTATATTCTTGTGTGTTACTCATGCAGTATATATATTTATTAAAAAGACGTAAGAAGCAAAAACGAGGATATTAATGGGTAGTTTGGAAAAATAAATAGTTTAGATAAAGGTGCTGGGGGTTTCCTCAGCTTACGATAATACTGGCCTGTCACACGTCCCTCTCTTTTTATCTTTGCAACAAAGTATATCAACCTGTCAACTTTTTCAGTTTTGTCTCCATCCACCAGGATCCAGTATATTTTCTCACAGTGACTTTACTTTCCTTCATTGACGATATTTACATAAGTGTGTTAGTGTTACATAAAAATGTCTATTCATTCGTTGCATTGCAGTATCACAAAGACTGAAATGATTAGTATCGTTACCTGCAAACGAAATACCGTTCGAACTATGAAGATTTGTCAGATAATGCCGATGGTGATGCGTTACTTACCTTCACCTTAATGGTGTCTAACATAATTGCTTTTCATGTTTTCTGGTTTTCACGTGGGCTATAGCGTAATGAAGTAGTTTGTATTCTTTCACTACGATAGAGTGTTTTTTGAGCAGTGTTGTATTATCCAGCTGAGGGGTGAACGTTCGACGTAGATGGTTTAGGTATAGCTTTCATTATCCGCTGGCTGTTACACATCCTTCCTAAGCTTTACAAACACATCTGATGTTCCATCCTAAGCGTTACAAACACATGTGGTCGTTCCCTTATGTACAGTATAACAGGAAAGACGTCATTGCAGTGAAAAATTAACCTTTTCAGGGTCGGGATCGCTTTATTATTCATTCCAGCTAACATCAGACGCTTTTATTCAGCCAAGGAGGAGTATAAAATGCTGAGAGTGTTGATACTGTCGTCACTAACCTTGTTATGACTGGGACAACTCTAGTATTCCATTCTGGTGATGGTAGACGATTTTATTCAGCCAAGAGTGAGTCACTGAAGCCTGCGTTAATACATAGACTTACACAATACCATGGTCCCGTAGGCTATACCCTTATTGTTAGTATATATACTTACACAATAACCTGGTCCTGTATACCCATATTGTTAATACATATACTTACACAATATCATGGTCCTGTATACCCTTATCACCGTCATGTACATTGTTCTCCCGGCCGCCTTGCCTCGGCCCCCTAAGCACTCTCTCTCCTGCATCCTGAATTCCTCCCACTTTGCAGCTTAATATCCGCCCGTCACGACCAGGTAAACACCAGAGGTCACCATCCCCGCTGAGAGTGCGGCTGAGTTGGGTGATTACAGTAACACCATCGCCTTGCGGTGCTCACTGCAGGATAGAGACCACATACACACAAAACATCAACACCACCACATACCACTAGCGAAGAAAAATATCCTCGATGTGATTTTTTTTTTTAAGAATATAGATAAAGAAATTAATTAATGGTTTGTTTTGTAATCTTTTATGTTCTTGTTCATTGAAGGACAGGCGCCAGACACACAACAAACGCACACAGGACATCACCTCGGAAAAATGTCTTCGATGTGATATAGTTTTTAAAAGGAAATGTGTGAAGAAGGTATTGATATGTTCTGGCTCCTTATCTGGCTTCGTTGTTTGCTGCGCAACAAAGGGCTTAAACCGACCACCTATACCAGACATCACCACGTGAAAAAATAGAACAAATATAATCTCTCTCTCTCTCTCTCTCTCTCTCTCTCTCTCTCTCTCTCTCTCTCTCTCTTACACACACACACACACACACACACACACACACACACACGCAGGGTATCAATCAGCTCGGGGGAAAAATTCGCTGTGACACTTTCTTGTGAAAGCAGTCGTTACTGTTCAGTGCTTTAGTTCCATTCACTTAAAGGCCGCGGATCAGACTCACACAAAACACACGCACACTTAATGTCACTTTAGGGAAAAGAATAAGTCCACTGTGAAGTATTTTAAGAAGACAGTGTGGACTAGGAAACTTTTGTCTTTCTTTTCATTCCGCATGAGAAGACACTCGGAGAAATCATGCACATCGCATATCACCTCGGAAGGAAGGGCTTTAGTGATCCAATTTTTTCCTTAAATGGGTGAATAAAGAACCGTTTTTTATCTATTATAGTTTTCTTGTTTATTGGAGGAGAGGCAGCAGACCAACACGAAACACACACCCACACACTCACACAGGATATCATCTCGGGCAAAAGTGATTTCAGTGTGGAACTTTCTTTAAAGGAAGTGGAAAAGTACCCAATTTATTGCACTGATTTCTTTGTACATCTCACCCTGCCGTAGGGTGGGAGAGGAGGTCCGGATGATGATGATGAGGAGGAGGAGGATTTCTTTTTGTCTTCCTATTCTTGTTTTAGGATCTTGTCTACTTCAATATCAAAGGAGATATTTGATAGTCTAATGTTGTTGTTGATGATGATGATGATGATAAGTAGGCCTATGATACTACTGCTGCTGCTGCTAATGATGATGATGTAGCATAAGTAATAATTCTTTTTACCCATGATAAAAAGCTGCTTCATACTGTATGATCAAAACCTCTTCTCTTTGCCGTGCAGGTGTGGCCCAGTGAACGGTGGCCTGGGCTGCCTGGGAAGAAACTCCAGCCAATAAAAAGTGAAGTTCGTGCGTGACTGTTGCCTGAGTGGACAGCCTAGTGCCGCTGGGGGTGTTCCTGTGTGCCACTTACTGCTCCTTGCTGGACGGGAACACTCCACTCACACCACGCCATTCCACACCATACCACACCATACTACCCCATTCCGTGCCACTCCACGCCATACCACCCACAGAGTACCGATTTAAACACATGCAAGTGAATGTTATATGCTTCTTGAAAAACAGTGCCGCTTTCCTGAATATCTGAGGCACCTAACTTTATGGATCACTTGTGTTAAATTGATTTGCAAGTGTGTTAGAAAATATTTTAAAAATTTTTAGTGAAGCTGCTTGAGGTATTCAGGCTGTGGTGAATTCTCTCGTGAACTCGTGAAAAGAGGAAAAACTAATACGAAAATACAAAGAAATCCATAAGACGAGAAAACTTAAGTGAGAAGGAAGAAAGGAAATATGGCAGTCAACATGGTGATCCCTCTACTCATCCCACTGGAGGAGAATCTCTACAATGGTGAGTAGATGACTTTTACACATTTATAATCCATTAAATTTCACTCTTCATTGTCTGTAGTGCATGGTGACGTTTTTGACTTTTTTCTTGCCGACTTTGGTCAGGTAGGTGGACCGGTTTTTAAATTTCCTTTGTATTTCTTGTGTATCTGTTCATTGCCTGAATTTTAAGATCCAGGCATACTGTATAGTACTAGAGTTATATGAAAGATTTAATGATGTTGCTAAAAGTTACGAACAGCGAGAAGGACATGGTGTACAAAGAGGATATTCGTTATTGTTTTCGTTTTATAGGATGCTGAGAGAGAGAGAGAGAGAGAGAGAGAGAGAGAGAGAGAGAGAGAGAGAGAGAGAGAGAGAGAGTTATACCGTATAAGCTGCGTCTGGCCTACAAAGATGAATACTATTCCCTAATACGTGCAATAGAAGGAATAGATGTTACGTAATAACAAATAAAAGGTACCTTTCAAATTAATTAACTAGGTGTTATATATATATATATATATATATATATATATATATATATATATATATATATATATATATATATATATATATATATATATATTATATATATATACTTTTATTTCTTGCAGTTCAGACGACGTTTCCTGGTTGAGCCCCAGGTTGTGAAAATACAATGGTCTTCCTTCACTGATGTAGCTGTCGTTTCCATTCTTGTCATTTCTCCATCTGCTTCTTCGTCAGATCTTTTCTCTCATTCCCTCCTTGTAAATCGCCCACCTTAACGCCGCCATCATTTTTTTTTTTTTTTTTGGTGCACGACTCTGTGCATAGACGTAGCACCCCGAGCCCCGGCAGCCCTCCTAGTACCTTACATCTCCACATGTCACCATTTCGACGCTAAAACCCACCGTCCATCTCGAATTCATGCTAGGGCTGTCTCAAGCAGGACTGGTGTATAGGTTGATACGGAGCTTGGTAGGCTTGGTGAGTAACGGATGAACCCTCCACTGTGTAAGGCGAGAAGTTTGTTCTGTTTCATCGTTCTCTTTGGAAAACTAGAATTTACGTGTGCTGTTGTAGGTTTTTGTTCTCATACGTCATTATGCACATTACTGACATTTCCCAGACGTATAGGTACTTGTGTTACATACGTGAACCAGCATGACAGCAATACAGTAATCCTGCTAATATCTGCAGCGTTGTTTTTGTTGTTGTTGTTGTGTGTGTGTGTGTGTGCGTGTGTGTGTGTGTGTGTGTGTGTGTGTGTGTGTGTGTGTGTGTGTGTGTGTGTGTGTGTGTGTGTGTGTGTAGTGGGTGGCGTGAGGGAACTTTAAGTCCTTGTGTGTGTGTGTGTGTGTGTGTGTGTGTGTGTGTGTGTAGTGAGTGGCGTGAGGGAACTGTAAGTCCTTGTGAGTGTGTGTGTGTGTGTGTGTGTGTGTGTGTGTGTGTGTGTGTGTGTGTGTGTGTGTAGTGGGTGGCGTGAGGGAGCGTTAAGTCCGTGTGTGTGTGTGTGTGTGTGTGTGTGTGTGTGTGTGTGTGTGTGTGATGTCTGCCACTTGACTGTTTGCGTTAGTTTTGTAAGCTTACCCATAGAGGCTCTGTGACTCTAAAATGGTTAACTGACATACAATTTCACAAACATACGGTGTGTCGAAATCATGCTTAAGATATGCTAGTAATATTTATCTAAGAAGAAACATGAATAAGAGTCGTTCTCCTTCAAATCACTATTTCCACAACCTTCAGCAGTTGTTCTGTACTTACTTCTTTTAAAGTTGTATATTCTGCATCTTTTTGCTTCAGTAGTACCCATTAGGCCTATTATTCTCATAGTGTCCCTCCTGTTGATATACAAACCCTGTTTCCATTTTGACTCCCTGCCCAAGTAAACATTTTATTTCCTATTTTATTTATTTTCGAACTTTCCTTCCAGCTAAAAGTTTTGCGTCATTTCAATACATTCCTTCCAAAAGGTCGACTGGTCCCAATCTTCTGACTCGACATTTTTTTTCTTTCCTGTTTTTCCTTTTCTTTTACCTCTTTTGTAATGCCTTAAATGAAGGGCTCCTCAGTCTCATCCTTTCGAAATCTTGTGCTGCCAGGTAAATATTTCATCTGCTTCGTAATGACTATGGTGGCTTTACTCTCCGCGACAGGACGAGGGCGAAAAGGTGTTTAAGTTATTATTTTGACACGGCACTCCTCCCTTCGTCCTCTGGGGTGTCTGGGAGCTTGAGTTATTGGTGCCCTCTCTCTCTCTCTCTCTCTCTCTCTCTCTCTCTCACACACACACACACACACACACACACACACACACACACACACACACACACACACACACACGACATTCTTCTGTGCTGGTAAAATGAGAGACAGAAGAAAGAATAAAATATAAAAAAGACGTCACCAAATCAGTTGAGTTGAAACAAGAGAATATATACACAAGTAATGGTTAAAATCTATATATCTAACCATTTAAATCTGTCTGTCTGACCATTTAAATCTGTTTATCTGACCATTTAAATCTATCATCTGACCATTTAAATCTGTTTATCTGACCATTTAAATCTGTTTATCTGACCATTTAAATCTATCATCTGACCATTTAAATCTGTTTATCTGACCATTTAAATCTATCTATCTAACCATTTAAATCTATCATCTGACCATTTAAATCTATCATCTGACCATTTAAATCTGTTTATCTGACCATTTAAATCTGTTTATCTGACCATTTAAATCTATCATCTGACCATTTAAATCTGTCATCTGACCATTTAAATCTATCTGACCATTTAAATCACTCTATCTCAATTTATATTTGTCTATAACCATTTAAATCTGTATCTAACCATTTAAACCTATCTATGTAACCATTTGATTCAGTCTATCAAACCATTTAAATCTATCTATCGAATCATATAAATCTATCTTTCTAACCATTTAAATCTATCTATCTGACCATTTAAATCAATCTATATGATCATTTAACTCTAACCATTTTAATCTGTCTATCACCATTTTAATCTATTATCTAACCATTTAAATCTATCAGTCAAACCATTTAAATCCATCTATCTAACCATTTGAATCTATCTATCTAACCATTTAATTCTGTCTACCTAACCTTTTAAATCTATCTGTCTGACTGTTTAAATCTATCATACCCTTTTAACTTAGATGGTTGGACTAAGACACTATTCTTGCCAGACCATTCCCTTCAGCTTGAGAACGTTTGAGATGTTAGAGGTATTGGAAGAAAATTCGGGGCACAGGAAATTCAGTCTCCCAAATTACTCTTTGCTTTTGTCGAGTTGTTAGGCCATGTCGTGAGGGACGATGGAGAGAAGCGTGAATGATGGGTGAATGGATGCATAAACTCCTCCATTATGTACTCTGAAAATGCAGTATTATGGTTATTGCTGTGTGTGTGTGTGTGTGTGTGTGTGTGTGTGTGTGTGTGAGAGAGAGAGAGAGAAAGAGAGAGAGTTGTGGGTGAATGGATGCTTCACCCTTTCCACTGTGTACTCTGAAAGTGCAGTATATTTATTGCTTGTGTGTGTGTGTGTGTGTGTGTGTGTGTGTGTGTGTGTGTGTACCCCTCACATTTATATCAGTGGCAGTAGGGTTAGGATGGTAATTTATTGAAGGCGCTTATGTATCATTAATGGACGTATTTTTCCCGTAGATTTATTTCTTTTTTATACAGATGATGAACAGAGGAAGGTAAAGAAATTAAATCGATAATAATAATTCCATACACCAGATTACAGGTGTCCTCCATTCATAAAAAATCCGAATTGTGCTGTTGTATCTAATCCTCGTAATCCTCTTTTGGTTTCCGGTCGAATGAAAAATAAGAGAATTAAGTCAAGCAGAGAGAGAGAGAGAGAGAGAGAGAGAGATCCCGTGTATTGTCTTAAGACTAAGCCATGTCTTTACCGATTTTCCATAACTATTTTGTGACACATCATATAATGTGTGTGTCATTATCGTACAAAGTACTAATAACTTCATACATAAATTAATTTTATCGAACAGAGTTTTGGCTGGGTGAAGGATTTCTCTCTTCAGTATTTAGGAGTTAGTGACGAACACATAAGTATTGTAGGGAAAGGGGGTTAAGTAAAGAAATGAGTCGTATATAAAGCTGTTGTTCACTTGTTCAAACTACAGACTGTTTTGTTCATCAGCTGTCTGTTACATTTTTGAAAGGGGGTTGAGTAAAGGAAGGAGTCGTATATATAGCTGTTGTTCACTTGTTCAAACTACCGACTGCTTTGTTCATCAGCAGTCTCCAGCATTTCACGGAAGACAACGTTCATCTCTCCATCGCAGTAAACATCGCCCACAGGTTCCATTGTTCACTAGACCCCTTTACGGATGACTAATTACGCTCGCACACTCCTTTTTCTCTGAATTTTGTCTGTGAACATTATTTCGCTCAGGTGAACCAGGACCGTTGGGTCAGTGTTTGTTAATACCGATGCTTACAAACACTGTTCACACATTTCCGGTTGTAGTGTATATTCTTTTTTTCTTGGCACTAAGCTCTGCATATAATAATAATAATATTATTAATAATAATAATAATAATAATAATAATTTATTATTATTATTATTATTATTATTATTATTATTGTTATTGTTATTATTATTACTATTTTCAAGTTATAAATTTCGATAAATTGTTTATTTCAGTGTGATGTATCTTGAAACACACACACACACACACACACACACACACACACACACACGGACAGAGAGAGAGAGAGAGTGAGAGAGAGAGTTGCCTTGAATGGGCACAGGACATCCCACGGTGGCTTGGCGGACCTTTCAAAGACGATCCTTTTACATATTCGTAATATTAACTTGTATCAGTGTTTGTATGCTAGTCTTTTTCTTGGTTACTTCCGCATGGCTGTGTGTGTGTGTGTGTGTGTGTGTGTGTGTGTGTGTGTGTAACAGTTTTGATATTTTAACCCACCTTGATGGAAGGATTAACGATCAGCATTAGCGTGTGTGTGTGTGTGTGTGTGTGTGTGTGTGTGTGTGTGTGTGTGTGTGTGTGTGTGTGTGTGTGTGTGTGTGTAACAGTTTTGATATTTTAACTCACCTTGATGGAAGGATTAACGATCAGCATTAGCGTGTGTGTGTGTGTGTGTGTGTGTGTGTGTGTGTGTGTGTGTAACAGTTTTGATATTTTAACTCACCTTGATGGAAGGATTAACGATCAGCATTAGCGTGTGTGTGTTTTTTTTATGCAATAGGCCAAAGGTCAAGATAACATGACTATCAACTTTGATATTTTCATCCATTTAAGACCAAACTTTGTGGCATGTGTTACGGTGACGCATGGATTCAGTGCTGAGACAAAATAGTGATAATGTCAGTGTCAGAGGCAAAGTTAAATGCCAGGTCCTGTAACTCAATAGTCTGAATCGATATGGACCAAACTTGGTCCAGCCAAGGATAAAGAAGTCTGAATTCTAGATTAAGTCAAAAGTCAGAGTGAATGTCAACTCAGTTTTGCTCTGATTTGGACTATACTTTGTGGAAGGGTTGAGGGTCAGGCAAGAATGAAATGATTTCATTGAGAAAACATTCGGCTGAAAGTCAGAGGCGAGTCAGATACACGGATAGGGACCATAACATGTCAGCTGTTTTGAGGCCATAATATTGTCAGTCTGATTGATAGTGACGAACGTGTATGCAGGCCACGAATTCCTGTCAATCATTTACTGAAAACTGTAGCCATTAGCCTGCATGCCACGTTACAGAGCTTATACAACAGGGAGGAACAAAGAACAAATGCGTTTTTTTTTTTTTTTTTTATCACAAAGTATGGAGTGAAACTCAGCTTGACCTCCTCTTTGCTGATTTTTTTTTTTTTTTTAGTGGAGAAGTATCTAGAGAAGGGAACGAAAGTGTACGCTGCCTTCATGGACTTGGAGAAAGCTTATGACAGAATAGATAGGCAAGGTATGTGGAAGGTATTAAGAATATATGGAGTGGAGGGGAAATTGTTGAGTGCTGTGAAGAGTATGTACGAGGGAGCTAGGGTTATGGTGCGAGTGGATGGTGAGCTGAGTGAGTTTCTTGATCTCAATGTGGGACTGAAACAGGGTTGTGTGATGTCTCCATGGCTGTTTAATATATATGTACATGGATGGGGTGGTAAAGGAGGTGCAGGGTAGGGCAGTGGATGTGAGGGTGGCTCTAATGAATGAGGGTGAGATTTGGAAGCGTCCGGTGTTACTGTTTGCCGATGATACAGTACTGTTAAGTGAAGATGAATGGGAGTTGCAAGGTTTGGTGAATGAATTTGGGACAGTGTGTAGGAGGAGGAAGCTGAAAGTTAATGTAAACAAAAGTAAAGTTATGGTGTTTGAGAGGAATGAAGTCACAGAGTGTGCAGTGAGGTTGGATGGTGAGGATATGGAGAATGTGAGTGCATTCAAGTACTTGGGTAGTGTGATGAGTAAGGATGGAACTTTGGGGGATGAAGTGTGTGAAAGGGTACAGCAGGGAAGGAAGGTTGTTGGTACACTGAAAGCAGTGATGAGAAATAGGGAGGTGAGTATGGAAGTTAAGAAGTCACTGCATGATAGTATTGTGATCCCTACCCTGACGTATGGAAGCGAGGCATGGACCTTGCAAGAGGGGAACAAGTCAAGATTGAGAGCAGTGGAAATGAGTTACTTGAGAGGAGCATGTGGAGTGACGTGGAGGGACAGGTTGACGAATGAAGAAGTGAAGGAACGCTGTGGGGTGGATGTGGATGTGGTTGAGAAGATCAGGAGAAATACACTGAGGTGGTTTGGACATGTGGAGAGAATGGAGAATGAAAGACTGACTAAGAGGGTGTATGTAGGTGAGGTGGAGGGAGGGAGAGGGAGAGGTAGACCGAGGATGAGGTGGAGGGGTGGAGTTGAGAGGTATATGAGGGAGGGGGGGGTGAGTTGGGGGGAGGGTAGTCAAATGGTGGGTGACAGAGCGACTTGGAGGCGTTTTGTCTGCGGCCACCCTTTGCGGGATTAGGGCGTCGGGCTATAGATAGATAGATAGATAGATAGCTTGAATCTCTCCAAATCGATGACATATTAAAACGTGTATTCTGGCTGTCTCCAGGCTGGTTTTTTTCGGATGCAGGAACTGTATTAACAGAATTGTATTACAGGCTTCAGTATCCCCGTGAATAATAGTAGGTGTTACGTAAGTTTAATAACATCGCCTGGAGGTGACAAGAATAAGAATTATGTCTTCAGATTAAAAAGGGTTTTGCTGAAGTCCCCCCAACCGGCAACGTGTGTACCCGTTTTCTCTGAAACTCCAATCCAAGAGAAAACGAGCGCAACAGAGCCCATATTTGATGATACACTTAGTTATTTCGTATGCAAGTATTTCTGGAACTCCATAATATTTGAACATTACGGAACAGCATTGGTAGCCGTCTGTGTCTCACGAGCGGAGAAGTTTCTCTTGGAACGGGTGTTGTAATTTACCATACACAGTTTCGGTAATAATAATAATGATAATAATATTAATAATAATAAGTAATGTCTTCGAACTGTATTATGTAATGTCTTCGAACGGTTGCTGAAATATACACTGCTCCGGTGGTGGTGGTAGTAGTAGTAGTAGTAGTAGTAGTAATTATAATAATAATAATAATAATAATAATAATAATAATAATGAATGTATCTCATTTTTCCCAGCTTGTAGTACTGGTCATTGTACTGTCCATACTGTCACTGGGTTCATATTTAAACAATATACTGTAATTGCATTGAAGTATTAAGTGTTGGGACCAGTTAACTGCCACCTTTAAGGAACTCGGCTCTTCTGCCATTAACCCCTTCAAGATGGAACGCATTTCTTGTTTATCTTAGCTGCTTCCAGACGAATTTATGGAGATGAGATCCCTTTAGTACAGAAGTTGATGGAGGCTGAGTGTAATCCATCTAGTTCTAGATGTCTCGTAATCAGAATAAAATCGTCTGGAGATATCAGGAAGAAATTATACTAGACAACTTAATATTGAAGCGATTAATGAATTTTATTCTTTTACATATAGCAGAGAGAGAGAGAGAGAGAGAGAGAGAAATTAACCCCCTGAGGAGTAATTATTTCACTTAGAATTAACTAAGAATTTTTATAACTAGCGGTGAGATTCTCAGCCATATTTACCATCAGTTCCTTCTTATATCGTATGTTTTTGCAGGACGAACAAGATAATAAATTTATGATCAATTCCCTGCCGTAACGTAGATATCTTTTTGCAGGATGAACAAGATACCTTTAAATTACGATTAATTCCCTGTCGTATATAATTTTTTTTGCAGGACAAACAAAATGTTCTTAATTTGCGAACAATTCCCTGTCGAAACTTAGATATCTTTTTGCAGGACAAACAAAATACCCCTAATTTAAGATCAGTTCCCTGTTGTAACTTATGATTTTGCAGGACGAACAAGACACCCTTAATGTACGATCAATTCTCTGTCGTAACTTATGATTTTGCTGAACGAAGAAGACACCCTTAATTCACCATCAGTTCCCTGCCGTAACGTAGATATCTTTTTGCAGTTTGAAAATATACCTATAATTTACGATCAGTTCCCAGTCGTAACGTAGATATAATTTTGCAGGACGAAGGTGGTACTGGTCAGGGCCTCCACACCCTTTATCGCTGTCTCTCCTGAAAAATAAATAAGTAAATAAATAAAACCAGCTTATCAATAATTTCCTTTAGTAACTTGGCAATGCAGAAGAACGAGAGACTTGGGGAGATTTTACCTTTCTTGTCCATCTTGCCAAACATATTATCTTAAGTTAGGACAGGAATTCGATCGTAAGTACGTGTGAGAATCCCACCCCAGGGAGTAAGAAAATAGGTCAACACAAGGAGAGAGGGGTGTGTGGGCTGGGGGGAGGACTGTGAAATGGCGGGGGACAGGGTGACATAGAGGCGATTTGTTTGTGTCCACCCCTTACGGGATTAAGGTGTCTGGCAATAGATTAATAGATAGATAGATAGACAATGAGAGCTGAGACCTGTCTGGCACGCACTTAATCCCTTCAGTCCTTAACGCAGTTTTTTTAGTTTATTCATGCAGCCTACAGACGGTTTTCGTTAACTTGGGAGGAAGAATCTCTCTCTCTCTCTCTCTCTCTCTCTCTCTCTCTCTCTCTCTCTCTCTCTTCCAGAGGTAACAGGGATGTAAATACAACTACATCATCGGGCTGCAAGTCTTAAATTCTACTCTCCGTCTACCTCTACCTGAGACTAAGAACTAGGTTTGTAGTTAAGGTGTCATACCAAACAACCTTCCCTTGGTAGATGTTACCTTCTCTACGCTACAGAAACATCATTGTCAGTACTAACATTCCTTGCCCAGTCTAACAAGGCTTTGGACTCCTGCTTTAATAATGGGCGACAAATCTGGCTTTGGTGTGACATAGTGACTGCTTCTCTCTATCCAGTGTTAATAGACGGTGAATGGGAACGATGGTGGATGAGTGTACCATTGCCTGCAAAAGTTCTGTTCCTCCTCCTGCCATTCTGTAACTCGTAACAGTATATTGGGTTAAGTTGTACATAGTCACTTCAGCCTGTTTGGTAATTAGACAGTTAGTTTTAGTCACTTGTTAGTTAAAATGACTCTTACCAATATACAGTAGGTTACCTTTTGCTTCTGCTGAAGCTATTATTATTATTATTATTATTATTATTATTATTATTATTATTATTATTATTATTATCATTATTATTATTATTATTATTATTATTATTATTATTATTATTATTATTATTATATTTTTGTGTGTGTTTGCCTTTCATAAAGCTAAAATAAGCAAACTTCGACTAGTGACTCGAAAACTCATAGGCCCGCTTTGGGTATGGCGACAGCGGCACCAGTCATCAGATGTAATCAATCACACAGTCTCTCATCAAAGTGTTATTTCCTGACAAACCTTCATCTTTTAAGGGGCATAGTCTGTGTTTTTAAGTATGTCCGGTCAAAGTAAAAAAAAAAATCCTAACATTAATAGGCTTAGCGCTGTGACCATTTTAATAACAGTTTTGTCATTTTGTCATGAAATTTTTTGTGAATTTTGAGAAAGTCTACTTCACTCTCATATTAACTTTCCTGGGGTTTCAAAACACGTATAACTCGTATCTGTAAGTTCGGTATTTCCACAAAATTTCACGGTTAGCGGCTGCCCTGCTTTATAACCCACACCTGCTGGCTTGGGTAGCAAAATTACCACTATGTAGATGTTCTTGCTCCCTCGATTTTTACCACTTGATTGAACATTGACATTTTGTGCTATTTTGCCGCATTGTCATTTTTGAAAGACGTTAAGCATGATGGGGGGGGGGGAGATGACATTTGTCACACTTCAGATTCTGATGTACGATAGCTGGAAAAAAAAGAAAAAAAAACGAAAGAAAACAGGAAAGAAAACAGAAAACCTGAAAGGAAGGAAAGGGTGTGCAGGAGGGTGCGTGAGGGCAAGTGGGCGTAGTGCCAGACATTTTTTCTCTTTAGCAAAGTCTGTAGTTAAGAGCATTTGTTTATAGATTCATATTAACTCGGGATAAGTATCATGCAATTCACAGTCATGGCAGAGTGAATAATAACGTGAATAATACGATCAAACAAAGTAAAAGTATTCATTTGAATATCTTGGTTATGAAGTCATCATAAAAATTCGTGAAAACTGCCAGGCTCCTAAGACTGACTCTCACCTCATTATTTTGTGGTGTTAGCTGCATTTTTTTTTTTTTTTATGTCTGACTCTGGGCATAGGCTTCACAGCCTGCCATTGGGCCGGGCATAGGCTTCACAGCCTGCCATCCAGGCCCAATAGTCCTTCTACATACCATACATCCCTACATGTCACCACTTCGGCGCTAACACCCACCGTCCGCATTGAGTACATGCTAGGGCTGTCTCATACAGGACTGGTGTATTGGTATTAGCAGGGGTATTTTTACGACATGTCGGCGGGTCTTCTGGTAGATAAGTAAAGTCTGATTTAATGAAATTCAAATCCTTAAACTGTTCCCTCCCCAGCGGGAATTTGAACCTGGGTCCGGTAGGACTGCAGGGCACCTCTCTACCGATTGAACCATTTGCATACATGAATTGCCACACTATTTGAGGGATATGATGCATCATGAATACATCTCCAGATACCGAGTGTTCAGAGGTAAAGATATATCCATCCATCCATCCATCCATCCATCATCCAGTCCTACGTTGCCCCATGAGAAGCATAGGAGCCCGGGCCTAGGCAAGTTGGTCCTGACATTTAAGATGAGAGTGACAAGCCTCACTCATCCCTGAGTAGCATTACGTAAGCAATAACCCCAACCACTCCTTGGATATAAACATTCACCGGCTCAGTCCGACTGGAGTGCCGTAATTACCCACTAAACCACCAGGCGCCATAGTTTGGTTATATGATTACCACCCAGCGCAGCAAACGGTTTCCTGGTGTACAGGAAACCATTCGGCTTGTCGCTCAGAGCAGAGTCACCCATAGGCAGAAAAAAGAGGAAAATGAAGGAAAGAAAGACAAAAGAGGGAGTGTAAAGTCACCCGTAGGCAGAAGGACAAGGAAGGAGTAAAGAAAGATAGAAGAGGAATGAATGAATGGAGAGAGGAGAGGAAAGGGCAGACACCTGAGAGCAGTCCTACACCGAGTGACTGGATGGTGAGCGCCCCACCTACCACATAAAGGCAAGTAAATGACCAGATATTATAGTTACTCTGGTTATATATGATCTTTCCTCTGTTTTAATTGGTATTTTATAAAGTCCGTATGTAAATGTATGATGAGCCATAGTTCCATCCATTTTCCTCTGGTCGACACAAGACTTTTGATTTTCCAACCCTGGGGGTAGGGGGGTTTCAAGAATACTCCCCCAGTATCCCTGCTTGTCGTACGAGGCGACTAAAAGGGTTGGTGGTGGGTTAGTGCCCCACCCCGTAAAATGAACTAAGTAAACAAGCGAATAAAGCGCCTCGGACCAGGACGGACCATATATTGACGACTAAGGAAAGGACAAAGGACATTCTAAGGGTGGGGACATGGAATGTGAAAGGAGTGAATGATGAAATGAAAGATTGTTCAGGACTTGAGGATGCAAGAGTGGATGTGTGTGGATTGACTGAAACTAAATGGAAAGATGAAAGGGTGAGAGAATGGGAATACGGTATAGGAATATGTGAGGGAGAATGAGAGGGCAAGAGAGGGAGTATGTCTGATGATAAGCAAGAAGTGGAAGGAGAATATAAGAGAGTATGGAACAATGGGTGCAAGGATTGTATGGGTGAGGATGAAAGTAGGTATACAAGCGTGGGCGATTGTACGGTATGTGCGTATGCGCCGACAGAGGACAGAGTGGCAAGAGTGAATGATGAGTTTTGGGCAAGTGTGGAAGCATGTATGGAGAAGTTTGAGAGGAGCGAGAGAGTGTTTTTGATTGGAGACATGAATGGCAAAGTTGGGAATGTACGAGTGGATGGAGTGGTTGGTCAGTGGGGTGTGCCAGCTGAAGAAGATGGGAATGATAATGCTTTGGTGGACATCTGTGCTGGTAAGGGGTTGGCAATAGCCAACACCTTCTCTCGGCATAAGATGATCCACAGGTTTACATGGAGAGTCATGAGGAGGATGGATGGTGAACTTGTTGAACGAAAGGCAATGATAGACTACGTTTGTGTGGATGAGAGAATGAGAAGACAAGTGTTGGATGCGAGAGTGTGGAGAGGGTGGGGGAATGGAATCTCGGACCATCACTTAGTGATGGCCAAGGTAAGGCTGCAAAGAAAATGGGTGAAGAGACGAAGGGGAATACAGGAGGAAACAGCTCCTGTGACAAGAGTGGAGAAGTTGCAAGAGAGTGAGAAAATGACAGAGTATAAGAGTATAGTGGACGAAAAATTGGGAAAGTATCAGTTAGAGCAGATGGAAGGGGAGGAAAATGTATGCAAGATATTCACGGAAGAGAAAGGCGCAGCGTGCAAGGTGGTTTGTGGAGTGAGGAAGAGATGCAGGAGTGTGCAAGGGAAAGCATGGTGGAATGATGAGGTGAAAGGAGCTGTGGAACAAAGGAAGAAGGGATTATAGTGAATGGCTAGCGAGCAGAGGTAGGGGAGAAGATGAGAGAGAGAGAGAGAGAGAGAGAGGGGGGGGGGTATATGTGAGCAGGAGAAGGGAGGTGAAGAGATTTGTGATGGAAAGTAAGAAGAAAGTGGATGAAGAGTTTGAGAGGAATCTGACTGTAAAATGGAGGGAGAGCAAGAAATTGTTTTGGAAGGAGGTAAAGAAAGTAAGGCAGTGTGAAAAGGGAAATAGTAGGGGAGTGAAAGATAGGAATAATAGATTGTTGGTGGAGAAGAGAGAGAAATTGAGGAGATGGAAGGAGCACTTTGAGGATTTGTTGAATGTAGAGAGTGAGAGCAGTGCGAGTATAAGTGGTTGGAGAATGGCTGGGAGAAGAAGAGATGAGAGGAGGGAGGAAGAGATCAGTAGGGCGGAAGAAACAATGAAAATCAAGATGGGATAGGCCCCAGGAATTGATGGAGTATGTGGTGAAATGCTGAGGTATGGGAGTGAGATTGTTGTAGAGTGGATATGGAAGTTGTGTAGATTGGCTTGGGAAGAGAGAAGGGTTCCAGAGGACTGGAAATCAGTATAATTGTTCCTCTATACAAAGGAAAAGGGAGAGAGAAGTATGTGATAACCACAGGGGTATTTGCCTTCTTAGTGTGACTGGAAAAATATATGGTAGAATACTCATTGATGGGGTTAGGCATATAACAGAGGAGCTAGTTGGAGAAGAACAAGGGGGATTTAGGAAGGGAAAAGGGTGTGTAGATCAGATATTTGTTCTAAGATGTTTAATGGAGAAATATCTAGAGAAGGGAAAGAAAGTGTATGCTGCCTTCATGGACTTGGAGAAAGCTTATGATAGAATTGATAGGCAAGGTATGTGGAAGGTATTAAGAATATATGGAGTGGAGGGGAAATTATTGAATGCTGTGAAGAGTATGTACGAAGGAGCTAGGGCTACGGTGCGAGTGGATGGTGAGCTGAGTGAGTTCTTTGATCTCAATGTAGGACTGAAACTGGGTTGTGTGATGTCTCCATGGCTGTTTAATATATACATGGATGGGGTTGTAAAGGAGGTGCAAGGTAGGGCAGTGGATGTGGGGGTGGCTCTTATGAATGAGGGTGAGGTGTGGAGGATTCCGCTGTTGCTGTCTGGTGATGATACAGTATTGTTGAGTGAAGATGACTGGGAGTTGCAAGGTTTGGTGAATGAATTTGAGACAGTGTGTGGGAAGAGGATCCTGAAAGTTAAAGCAAACAAGAGTAAAGTTATGGTGTTTGAGAGGAATGAAGTCACAGAATGCACAGTGAGGTTGGATGGTGAGGATATGGAGAATGTGAGTGCATTCAAGTACTTGGGTAGTGTGATGAGTAAAGATGGAACTTCTAGGGATGAAGTGCGTGAAAGGGTACAGCAGGGAAGGAAGGTTGTTGGTTCACTGAAAGCAGTGATGAGAAATAGGGAGGTGAATATGAAAATTAAGAAGTGACTGCATGATAGTACTGTGATCCCTACCCTGACGTATGGAAGCGAGGCGTGGACCTTGCTAGAGGGGAACAAATCAAGAGTGAGAGCAGTGGAAATGAGTTACTTGAGAGGAGCATGTGCAGTGACATGGAGGGACAGGTTGACGAATGAAGAAGTGAAGGAACGTTGTGGGGTGGATGTGGATGTGGTTGGGAAAATTAGGAAAAGTACACTGAGGTAGTTTGGACATGTGGAGAGAATGGAGAATGAAAGACTGACTAAGAGGGTGTATGTAGGTGAAGTGGAGGGAGGGAGATGGAGGGAAAGACCGAGGATGAGGTTGAGGGATGGAGTTGAGAGGTATATGAGGGAGGGAGGAGTGAGTTGAGGGGGGGGCAGTCAAATGGTGGGTGACAGAGCGACTTGGAGGCGTTTTGTCTGCGGCCACTCTTTGCGGGATTAGGGCGTAGGGCTTTAGATAGATAGATAGATTTGTGTAATGATAACAGACACTGTACGGTGTGGGTAAGCTGTTACCAACACAAACCACACCACAGCTCCCACCACACCACCACCATCAGTCACGACACCAACAGCAACCACACCACAGCTACCACCAGCCTCATCACCAACACCAACTACACACACACACACACACACACACACACACACACACACACACACACACACACACCACCACCACCACCACCACCACCGTCACTAACCACCACACAAGTAATCACATGTCCACCACCAACACCACCACCACTATCCACACCTCACCACACCAAACCACACCACACCACACCAGTAAATTTAATCCTCGTATCTTCATGCAGTAACCCTTAATATCCCACAGCTCAGGAGTCCTGGAATTTATATTATCATTTTTCTTTTTTGTCTCTCGGGGATTTTCGCCTTGACAAATAAATCCCTTGTTTTTTGCTCATTGTTACCCCTAAAATAATTTCATGGTAATTTTGTGGGTCTTTTTCTTTAGTCTTTTCTGTTATGTTTTCTGTGAGTGGCTCGAGTTTATGCAGGGATCATGGTCTTTTGTTTTTATTTTATTTTCTCTTTACTTAATAGGTACTGTGGGGAGAAGGACATTGGTAGTTATCTTTGTCTGTACATTTATCTACTGTAATATTTTTTACACTCACCCCTTGCACACACCCGTTTGACTCCCTCACCAGACGAGCATACGAGCCTTAGTCCCAGCAGAATTAAATTGTCTGGTGTTAGCTGAAGAAAATCTTGTTATTCCTACCATGAAAACGTTAAGCATGATGGCGAGTATAGTAATGTGTAATAAGTAAAATAAATCACTCAGGAAAAGGCGTTTGGGGGCTTCCTTACCAGACGAAAATACGGACCCGTGTTGCCAGGTGGGTTTGCATTTTAAAAGCTCCTGTTCTCGCCGATTACGGAAGTTCCCTAACACCTCATTTTCAGCGATTTATATCTGAATAAGGGTGGTTCATATCGTTGTGTACTTTATTTATGCAGAGTATCACCATATTGGAAGGATTTCAGTAACAGAAGAGGACACTAAGACACGGAAGGGACAGTAAGATGCAATTTTTAAAAAATCGCTGAGGAAAGAGTGATAGGAAAACAGTAAGTTGTGAAAGGTAAGTTGGCAAAGGATTCTCTCAGGCGGGGGGTTGCACTAATTTGGCGTGGAAGGACCCAGTATGAGAGAACGGAATGATGTTGATGATGATGATAATGATGTTGATGATGATAATGATGTTGATGATGATGGTGATGGTGATGATGATGATGATGATGATGATGATGGTGACGGTGGTGGTGGTGGTGGTGAACTGTAATTTGTTTCTGCAGGAAGATGATGATGATGATGATGATGATAATGATTTTTTCTTCTTCTTTTTCTTCTTCTTCTTCTTCTTTTCTTCTTCTTCTTCTTCTTTTCTTCTTCTTCTTCTTATTATTATTATTTTCTTCTTTTCTTCTTTTCTTCTTCTTCTTCTTATTATTATTATTATTATTTTCTTCTTCTTCTTCTTCTTTTTCTTCTTCTTCTTATTATTATTATTATTTTAAGTGCCTTTTATTCTCGTGTTTGCCATTATTTTGACATTTTGGAGCGATGAAATCGACGTAGGGAATCATGATCATCACAAACGCTCTCACGTGATATTTTCTTGTTTGTCGTCATGACCTAAGCCTATCAGCGTGGACTCAGCATGGAGAGAGAGAGAGAGAGAGAGAGAGAGAGAGAGAGAGAGAGAGAGATTTTTCACGTGACCCCCTCATCTCAGTATCGTAACTTTGTGCCCTATTAAAAGCAGCAATGCAAAGAGACAAGTAATTATCTCACTTGTTTCCAGGCATCTTTTATTCCACATGCCAATATAACTTATTTTATCAGTAAATCCGCCAGTCAGTCATAACCTGAATAATTCGTGACAAAATTCGCGATAAAATTGATGAAGAGACACAAATAACCCAGCCACGCTGTGGGTCTGTGTTATCGGTATTAAGGAAGCTCACTAATGCCTTTTCCCAAGTGATTTATTTTGCTTATCACTCCTTACTATCCTCATCTGTGTTACTTAAATCATTCAAATATCACCATGCTCAGCGTGAATAACAAAGAAATTGATATTAGCAATCTATATATAAAAATAAATCACTAAAGGAGAGGTGCTAGGGAGCTTCCTCAATCGAAGAGGATTCGCTGCCTGGTGTATTTTCCTTCATGTTGTCATTAAAAATTTAGTCTGCCATAGCAGACTCAGAACGGAGAAAGGCACTTGAATAATAGTACTTCTCTCTCTCTCTCTCTCTCTCTCTCTCTCTCTCTCTCTCTCTCTCTCTCTCTCTCTCACTATCGCGTGCCTCTGTTCTGGTATTTGTCATCATAACTTAATCTTGGCGTGACAAGAGACAAATATCTATCTATCTGTCTATCTGTCTCTGTAGCCAGACGCCTTAATCTCGTAAAGGGTGGCCACAAACAAATCGCCTCCATGTCGCCCTGTCCCCCGTCATTTCGCTGCCCTTCCCCCCAGCTCACACATCCATCTCTCAAATAGATCAGGAAGCATGAGCATCTCACTCACATTCACTGTTCTTTTGTCATCCCAACCTATTATTGTGAAGATAAACCCCACATCGACTCGCAAGAAGATGCATACAGTATAATCATTTTCACCTGTTGGTTTTCCTTGTATTTGTCACACACACACACACACACACACACACACACACACACACACACACACACACATTTCCTTATACCAGCCTCTTTAAAATTCTGTCAAACCTTAATACGTGAAAATATTTGCCAGCGGTTAGCCAAATTTCCATCAGTTACCCCTGGCCAGGTCTGTGTGTGTGTGTGTGTGTGTGTGTAGGTGAACAAGAAGGATGCTGGTAAATAAAAGAGATGGCAAAAACTTGACGTTCTCAGATGATCAGCTAACAGATAGGACAAATTACATGGTAGAAAACTGCTTTTTTACTTGTGGAAATGTGGTTTTTAAACAGTGCATAGGAATATTCAAGGGAACAGACCCAACCCCATTCATGGCAGATCTATACTTATATAGTTATGAATTCAAGTGGATGGAACGAATGTCAAAAGTTCAATATTCAGTAGCGAAGAAATTTAACAAAACTAGACGATTCATTGATGATCTAATATCCGTAAACAATGATGGAGAAATGAATGAATGGATAAAAGAAATACATGCGGATCCACTGGTATTAAATAAAGAAAACACCAACCACTGCCAAGCAAGCTTTTTGGAAATTAATGTCAAAATAGAGAAAAATTATGAAAAAGTTATTTCAACAAAACTCTATGATAAATGAGATTATTATAATTTTGAAACTGTATCATACCCAGATTTGTCGGGAAACATACCTAGATTCCAGCATACGGTGTATACATGTCTCAGTTCCTACGGGTCGCAAAGGCAAGTACAAATTTGGAAAACTTTACTACAAGAATCCAACAGATCACAAGAAAATTTCCCAGTCAAGGATTTTTCAAAACAGAATTACGTAAGACATTAAAAAACGCATCATTGTCACTATAATTCTTTCAAACACCTGAAAGGAGAAATAAATAGTCTTATAAGAGAAATATTTGATTCTGCTACGGATACAATAGTATCCCAGGGCCGTCGACGGGCAGAGAGTGCTAACGGGATCCCCCCTGGCTTTATAGCAGATTAAGACCGACTACAACAAAAACCAATTATACCTACCAATTTGGACTCAGCTGGATGCTACTCAATCGACCATAACAATAACAAACTATTCCTCTCAAATACAACGACCAGTTACACCTACCAATTGAGACTCAGCTGGGTGCGACTTAATCAACGATGACAACAACAAACCATTCCTACCAAACTGAACTCCAGTTGAAATGGCATATTTGTCCTTTCTTTTCGTACTTGTGTAATTCACCGGGTCGGTCAGGATCACTCGATGGTCGTGATCTTCAGCTTTTACCCTCCCGGAAGGGAGCTGAGAGCTCATATAGTCCGATCTAAGGGCAAGGCTGTGACCTTCACACACGCACGCACCCATCCCCTTGCTCAAGGGGGACAGAAACAACCCACTTCGTCGGTGAAACTTTTCGCAACCTGAGCGAGGCGCGAACTCCCGTCTACCAGATGGCAAGTGAGAACGTTACCACTGTACCAGCGAGCGGTGTGTGTGTGTGTGTGTGTGTGTGTGTGTGTGTGTGTGTGTGTGTGTGTGTGTGTGTGTGTGTGCGTGTGTGTGTGTATTTTTGCACTCCGGCCAGACGTCTGTTTGATCTTTTATTAACCAATAATTGGGTCATTGAATTTTCGCTGGCTGGCAAAGTGGAAATCGGTCCGCATAAAAGTGAAGGCTTACTGGAAGCATCAGGGCAAATAATATTCCTCTCTAAACTAATTATAAACGGAGTGGTAAGGATTAGAAAAGGTTGGGTACTTTAACCCCGCCTTAGGAATACGGTATTTCGTTTTACGATATTTCTTTTTACGATATTTCTTTTGCATTTCTTTTTACGATATTTCTTTTGCATTTCTTTTTACGATACTTTATTTCCAATACTTCATTCTGAGACATTTCTTTGAACAATACTTTTTTACGATATTTCTCTTTACGTCATTTCTTTGTACGATATTTCTTTTACAATATTTCTTATTACAATGGTTATACAAAATTTCTTTTTACGATACTTTTTACGATACAACAATATTGATTTACGATACCACTTTTACAATATTTCTGTTAACGATATTTCTTTTACAATATATCTTTTACATTTCATTTTACGATAATTCTTTTTACGATATCTCCTTTTAGGCTAGTATGCTCCTCAGATCAGGCAGCTCCCTAACACTTTTTCCTAAGTGATTTGCTTATTACGCTTTACTGTTACCAAAATCATTCAAATATTGCCATACTCTGCGTAAATAACGTGCAATAGGATATCAACCACCTACATCCAAAAATAAACCGCCAAAGGAAGTGTTAGGAAGCTTCACTACCTGACGAGTCCCCGTTTAGCCTCTCCCTCGCCCCCCCACACACAGGAAAGACGGCAATTTTACTTATTCCTGCCAACTCTGATCTCTCTCTCTCTCTCTCTCTCTCTCTCTCTCTCTCTCTCTCTCTCTCTCTCTCTCTCTCTCTCTCTCTCTCTCTCTCTCTCTCGACAATTTAACTTTGTTCAGGGGAGACTTTTCGTTTATATTTCATTAACCCCTCCACCGCAAGAGGTCCTCCCTAAAGCAGATCAGTATAATTTGACAGCAATAATAATAATAATAATAATAATAATAATAATAGTAGTAGTAGTAGTAGTAGTAGTAGTAGTAATAGTAGTAGTAACAGTAATAATAGTTCATCAAACGAATTATCACATTCAGATTCATTCATCCGTGTATAATATCTACTGTAATTGCTATTTTGTCCTGGCTTATCTCCATTTTTTTGTCGCCTACCTGTTACTCACTGCCATGTACAGATTTCCACAACAGTACCATCGTACATTAACCCCTTTAGTACGAGGACGTCTTGCGTATTCTTGCTCATCCCTAAATTATTTCATACAACTTAAAGATTTTTGAACTGGAAGCGTTAGAAATTCATCATGAAGTCTTTTGATACGAGAGGTCTTTTGAGCTTAATATAATCGTGTAGAGGCAGCAAGAACTGATTAAAAAGGACGGCGTGGGATTGGAGGGGTTAATAAGAAACGCAATATTTGGCTTAGAATTTCCTCTCCCTGCACAGAAGCCAACAAAGGCAGTGTTTCGGTGATTAGTGGGACATGTTACTTGCACAGGCGGAGGAGGATGGGTCCCAAGGGCGCCTCCAGTTGGCTAAGAGAAGCCTTTCATCACGTCAGGGGAAAAAAGAGTCACGTAGTGTAAGAACCGCAGGAATGCTCATGGCGAACAGCAGCCACTCCAGGTTGAAAATTTCGTGGAAAAAAACAGGAAAAATATATCATCCATCTGGTACTTTGAAGCGGTGTAATGTATAGGAGTAAAGGAGGTAATGAGAAAAGCAGCTTCACAGTGGAAAAATTGCTGGAACGTTGATGGAGCACCACGATTACTCCAGGTTAGGATTTCTTGAAAATAATGTATAATTCAGTGGGAACAATGAAGCTGTCTAAGGAATATAGGATCCCAGTCTGTGTGTGTGTGTGTGTGTGTGTGTGTGTGTGTGTGTGTGTGTGTGTGTGTGTGTGAGGGAAACAGGTTATGTTGGAGGCAAACAAAATATGTGGAATGGAAACAGAATATGTAGAATGGAAACAGAATATGTAGAATGGAAACAGAATATGTGGAATGGAAACAGAATATGTGGAATGGAAACAGAATATGTAGAATGGAAACAATGTGTGGAATGGAAACAATACGTGAAAGGTAAACAGAGTATGTGGAAAGGAAACACTATGTGGAAAGGGAAACAGATTGTGTGGAAGGGATACAGAATATGTGGAAGAGCGACAGAGTATGTGGAAGGGCAGCATAACGTGTGGAAAGGATACAGCATATGTGGAAGGGAAACAGAGTATGTCGAAGGAAAACAGGATATGTCGAAGGGAAACAGAATATGTCCAAGGGAAACAGAATATGTCCAAGGGAAACGGAAACAGAATATGTCCAAGGGAAACAGAATATGTCCAAGGGAAACAGAATATGTCCAAGGGAAACAGAATATGTCCAAGGGAAACAGAATATGTCCAAGGGAAACAGAATATGTCCAAGGGAAACAGAATATGTCCAAGGGAAACAGAATATGTCCAAGGGAAACAGAATATGTCCAAGGGAAACAGAATATGTCCAAGGGAAACAGAGATGTAATTCTCTCTCTCTCTTTCTCTCTCTCTCCACTAAGCAACACAAAATAAGCCACCAAAGGACGAAAATCCGGCCCAGGTAAGTGTCAAAGAACAGTACCACAAAAAGTATTATTAGTGAATTAGTCTTAAATTTATCTTCCTTGAGTGAAGAATAAGAAGGTTACCAATTCTCACGTCCTGATTAGGCCAACTTGAGAACATATGTATCTCCTTGACGACGACAGGCCAGTCCTAAGTTGACTTCAATTGCAGTACCTCAAAGGCCACAAGCTAGAAAGTTAGATTTTGTCACGTCATGGAAGGGCTATTGGAGAAAACTGTTAATCTTAGAAAGGGTATTCCTAGCCCTGTATTTTCATCGGGTAAAGAGGCTCCCTAGCACCTCTTCTTTAGCGATTTATTTTTGGATATGGCTGGTTAATATCCTTTCGTACGTTATTTATGCTGAGTATGGTGATGTTTATAGGACAGTAAGGTGTATTAAGCCTAAATATATCGCGCAGGAAAGAATGTTAGGGAGCTTCCTTAACCGACGAGAATACGGCCCTAAGCTGATTATATTCTTGTGCCGGTGGCTAGAATATACTATAATCCTTTCACCTTAACTTGACCTAAATTTTTGTCCTTGTGCAGCTTCTTTCACGTAACTCAGTGGTAGAATAAGATAATGCCATGGCTCTACATCCCCATCATAGCACTTCTTCGTGACTAGCATCGCATCCTAGTCTTCACTTATTGTGCAGCTTGTTTGATATAGCTCGTGACAGAAAGGACAATCCTACGGCTCTACATCATCTCCATAGCACTTCTTCGTGACTAGCATCATCTCTTAGTGTTAATTTAGTGCTATTGCTAAGCCTTCAAGATGGAGAGATGGTAATTTTAGGGCAAGTTAGAGTGAAAAGAATATGGTTGACATTCCATACATCTTTAATGTTTTTTCTACAACTCACTTTTATTTTGCTATGGCCATCATCAGACACTGGCATTCAACTTGGGAAAGTGTCTGCCTTGTAGAAATGATACTCGTACAGTCTTCATTAATCTCTTTACCAGGAGAGCTGGTTCCAAAGTTGAATGGCATCTACTAGTAAAAAAATATAGATTGATAGATAGATGGGGTTAAAAGTTGGCTTAGTTTTATGATAGATAGATAGATAGATAGATAGATAGATAGACAAACGGGGTTAAAAATAGGCATAGTTTTTTGATAGATAGATAAACAGGGTTAAAAGTAGGCTTAGTTTATAATAGATTAATGGATAAATAGACAGATAGATAGACAGATAGACATATGGGGGCTTCAAGCAGGATTAGTTTATCACTCGATGTCCCCCGTATATATATATGAGTTTGTAATGTTTCCCTCATCGACACATTCTCGCTCTCCTCAGTTAAGTGGAAATTGACGATGATGAAGTATATAGGCGGTGAAGGTGCGTCTCCTAAGTGATATGTCTTTGTATAATTTCTGGTGGCTATTTCCATGCAAACCATATCGGAAAGGAATACCACAGCCAAGAGATGGGGGAGTGAGGGGGGGGGGGACTGAAAGTCGGAAATAATGTAATCGTAGCCAGAAGCAGTTATACTGAAAGTGGAAAATATAGAAGGTGATGATGACAGTGTTAAATGTATATTGTGGAAAATTTGTTAATTGACAAATACAACAATTTTGGCCCTACTTGGATCCTGTTATTCTTTCATGCTTGTTCCTTCCCTGGTGAACGGGTGTTGATTCTTACAAATGACTGTGGATGTGGCGGTAGGATGATGATGATGGTGATGATGATGATGATGATGATGATGATGATGAGCAGCAGCAGCAGGAGGAGAAGGAAAGCGATGATGATGATGATGATGATGATGATGATGATGATGAGCAGGAGGAGGAGAAGGAAAGCGATGATGATGATGATGATGATGAGTGGGTGCGAGAGAGTGAAGGGAAGGAAAGAGTTTGAGCAAGAAAGTGAGAGCGTGAGAGTGAGTGTGACAGTGAGAGAGTGATAATGTGTGAGAGATTGTGTGTGAGAATGTGGGAAAGGAGAGAGCATGGGTGTGAAAGTGAGAGTGCTAGAGTAATTAAGGGAGGGAGAGAGAGAGAGAGAGAGAAATTAATTTGGGAACGAGGGAGTATGTGGCAAGAATAGAACTCATACCAGAATGATAAAGTTTTTGAACAATGAATAGAGAGTATTAGAGACAGAACTTGTGAAGATGTAAGAGAGTCGTCTGTTGTGAGAAAGTGAGCAAGTTTTGAGCAAAGGGGAAGAAAGAGAACTGACTGAATGGGGATAGGGAGGGTGGGGAGGAGAGAAAGCTATGGGGAGAGGAAGGAAGGGAGCAAATGGACTTGGTAGGATGGGAAAGTTGGTGTGATGGGGAGGAAGAGTGGCAAGAAGCTGAAGTAAGAAAATGAGAGAGAGAGAGAGAGAAAGAGAGAGAGAGAGAGAGAGAGAGAGAGAGAAGTGGGAAGAAGCTGAAGTAAGAAAATGAGACAGAGAGAGAGAGAGAGTGTGTGTGTGTGTGTGTGTGTGTGTGTAATTTCTTCCTCTTCACAAACAACTTGCCATAATTTTCTTCTTTTGCGTTATTGTTTTCTCCCTCAGTGTCTCTCCATCCCTTCCATTACACTTTTCCTCTCTCTCTCTCTCTCTCTCTCTCTCTCCTTCTCCTCCTCCTCCTCCTCCTCCTCCTCCTCCTCCTCCTCCTCCCCCTTCTTCTCCTCCTCCTCCTCCTAGACTGAACGACGGTGCTGGAAGGAATCTTATTAAGCTGTGAATACCAGTTGGGGCGTCAGGAACCTCCCTTATATCCCATATAGCCACTTATACTCCTAATACCCACTTATGCTCCTAATACTCCAATTATACTCCTAATACCTACTTATACTCCTAATACCCACTTATACTCCTAATACCCACTTATACTCCTAATAGCACTCATACTCGTAATACACACTTATACTCCTAATACCCATTTTTATTCCTAATACCCACTTATACTTCTAATAACCACTTTTACTCCTAATATCCACGTATTTATTTATTTATTTATTTTTTTTTATGCGAGGAAGAAGGAACCAAAGGCCATGAGCCCGCAGTAACAGTTCCCTCCAAGAGAAAAACAAAATACAATATAGAGCCAAATTCAAGATCCGATCATTTTGAGATGCCTGGACACACTGCGTTTGAAAAACTGGAGATCATAGGCAGCAGGAAATACAGACAGAGGGAGACAGTTCCAGAGCTGACCTGTTGCATAAATGAAAGACTGGGAGTAACGGTTAACTCTTGCATTAGAGAGTTGGACAGAAAAAGGATGAGAGTTTGCTGCCAGACGGGTGCTACGCGCCCGTCGTAGAGGTGGAGGAATGCAAGCAGACAGTTCAGAGGAGCAGTGACCATTAAAGTAGCGATAGAAAAGAGATAAAGATGCAACAGTGCGGCGAAGAGACAGAGGTTGAAGGGAGTCAGTAAGAGGAGGAGAGTTAATGAGACGAAAAGCCTTTGACTCCACCCTATTGAGAAGAGCTGTATGTGGGGAGCCACCCCACACATGAGAGTTGTACTCCACACAGGGGCGGATAAAACCCCTGTATATAGTCAACAATTGCGCAGGGGTAAAGAAAGAGCGGAGTCGGCTTAGCACACCCAATCTCTTGGAAGCAGATTTTACAAGAGATGTAATATGATCTTTCCAAGATAAGTCCCGAGTAAATGAAACCCCAAGCATGTTCAAGGATGATGCAGGATTAAGCTGAATATTATTAAACATTAGTGGGTATACCTGTGGAAGATTTTGTCGGGTTGATAGGTGTAAGAACTGAGTCTTAGATGCATTAAAGACAACCATATTATTTTTACCCCAGTCAGAGATACGAGCCAAGTCAGACATTAGGTGTGCCATAGCCTCATCCCTTGTTTGTTGAAGTAACTGTTGAGATGGGCGTTGCGGGAACCGAATGGAAAGGTGAAGGGTGGAGTCATCAGCGTATGAGTGGATATGGTTAGATGTACAGCTTAGAAGATCATTGATGAATAAAAGGAAGAGAGTTGGTGATAGGACAGAGCCCTGAGGAACACCACTGTTGATAGATCGAGGAGAAGAACGATGGCCGTCTACAACAGCGGCTATAGAACGACCAGAAAGGAAGCTAGCGATGAAGGCACAGATAGAAGGATAGAAACCGTAGGAGGGCAGTTTGGAAATTAAAGATTTATGCCAGACTCGATCGAAAGCCTTTGAGATGTCAAGTGCAATGGCAAAGCTTTCGCCAAAGTCCCTAAAGGAGGATGACCAGGAGTCTGAAAGGTAGGTGAGAAGATCGCCAGTGGAGCGTCCCTGACGGAACCCATACCGACGATCGGAAAGAAGGTTGTGATAGGAAAGATGCCTTAAAATTTTTCTATTAAGAATTGACTCGAAAACTTTTGAAATACAGGACGTTAAAGCAATTGGACGATAGTTGGAGGGTTGGGAGTGGTCACTCTTCTTTGGGACTGGCTGGATGAGAGCAAACTTCCAGCAAGAAGGAAAGGTACAAGTTGACAGACAAAGACGAAAGAGTTTGCCTAGGCAGGGTGTAAGCACAGAAGCACAGTTCTTGAGAACAACAGGAGGGACCCCATCAGGCCCATATGCCTTGTTAGTACTGAGGCCAGTGATGGCAGAAAATACATCAACTGAAGAAATTTTAATGTCAGCCATGAGGAAGTCAGAGGGGGGAAGTGATGGAGGAACAGCACCGGAATCGTCTAAGGTAGAACTGGAGGAGAAAGTCTGTGCGAAGAGATCTGCTTTATCAGTAGAAGAAATAGCTACAGAACCATCAGAGTAGAAAATACCAGTCATACTCCTAATACCCACTTATATTCCTAATACCCACTTATACTCCTAATACCCACTTATATTCCTAATACCCACTTATATTCCTAATACCCACTTATACTTCTAATACCCACTTTTACTCCCAATACCCACGTATACTCCTAATACCATTCATACTCCTAATACCAACTTATACTCCTAATACCCACTATACTCCTAATGCCACTCATACTCCTAATACCCTCATATACTCCTAATACCACTCATACGTCTACTAACCCACTAATACTCTTACACCTCGCATCGGCATTTCTTCCTCATACTACCTACATGTACATCTTCACGCCTCTCGTACTCCTAATACTCACTCATACTCTCACACCACGCGTCAACATATCTTCCTAATACTACTTATACCTTTCTTGACGGTGTTCCCGTTCTCCATCGTATCCATAGCACTTTTCGTGACTAGCATCATATTCTAATCTTCATGCCACAATGCAGTATTCAAGATGGAGAGAAGGCAATTTTAGGCTCAGAGAGAGAGAGAGAGAGAGAGAGGGGGGGGGCAATGGTTTCTCCCCCACTCAGTACGATTACTTATGTTAAATTGTGATTCTTTCTGAAGGATTAAACTCTCTTATGATTGCTCCTTCTGTCACATATAATTATTTTTGTCCTCGCAAATCTCAAGTGAATGTGATTTATAGGTATAGTCGGCATCAATAGTTCTGTCTCTTCTCCACACACACACACACACACACACACACACACACACACACACACACACACACACACACACACACATACAAGCGTTGGCGTTGATGCAACTAACCCTCTCATTGCCAAAACACCTTTACCATCTTAAACCCAACTAATGCCTGAGGTATTTTGCTTTGCTAGGTCGGCTCAGTCTGCTGGTTGAGGTGTGGGTGTGGCAGAGAGATTATGAAATGAGGGATAGGCACCAATAACCCTGAATAAGCCGTCCTCACAACACACAAGAAAAAAGTGACTGGTGGGGTGGAAGGAGGTAGTTATATATAGACCACCCTGTACGAAACCAACTGTACTGAGAGCACAAGTGTTAATTACGTCAAGAAAAACCTTGGTAAAATAACGGGATTAAAAAGGACCTTAGGAAACCATTCTCAGCGATGGTGGTTTTACTCTACCGTTTTTAAAATTTGCCCTAAAACTACTCTCTCCCCATCTTGAAAATTAAATTGTAACAATAGATTAACACTGCGATGGTGCTAGTCGCGAAAAAGTGCCATGGAAAGGATGTAGAGTCGTAGCAAGTAATTTTTTTTTTTTTCTAGTCACAGAGGTACTTGAAATAAGTAGCAAAAGGGAGAACATCTGGGCCAACTTAGAGTAAAAAGAGTTTAGCGTTGTCTTGTTAGCGCCACACAGTTTAAGTTTTTAAGAAGCTCGGGAGGGTTTTCTCACACTATTCTCATACTTCCTCACACTTCCCTTTACTGTTCTGCTTAATGTCATCCTTAACTCACCTCCGACGCATCCTCTCACGCCAATGTCACATTTCCCGTACCCACTCACATTCTTTTGCTTATCTCATTGTCTCTCATGCGCACATGTACGCGCGCGCCGGCACGCACACACAAGCGGGTAAGCATGGGCACACGCGCGCGCGCACGCACACACACACACACACACACACACACACACACACACACACACACACACACACACACACACACACACACTCTCTCTCTCTCTCTCTCTCTCTCTCTCTCTCTCTCATTAACTCTTAATATTCGCGTCCCAACATTCACTGCTCCCTTCCTCCTCAGCCACTTCTTTTTAATCATTTTTCTTTTCTCTCCATCCATCTCTCTAACATCCCCCCCCTCCTCCCTCTCTCCCTCTCGCTTTTCCTTTCTCGGTAATTATCTCTCGCTCTCACTCCCCGCCTCATTAATTCCTCTCTCGTTTCTCAGTCTTTTCTCTCCAGGTCTCCATTTTTTTTTTTCATTACCCTGTCGTCAATCTCTCTCTCTCTCTCTCTCTCTCTCTCTCTCTCTCTCTCTCTCTCCCGACAACACCTCTCTTCCCGAGGTCTAATCTGCCCACCTGTGAGGCCCGACTCAACGGATATCCACTACTGAAAGGGAAGTCCATAATATATTTTCTTAAATATCTCCTTTAACTCTAACCCCAATTCTCCTAATTATTTACTTGCTAAATTGTGTCCCCTCCCCTGACTTAGTAAATAACATCAACATGCCCCCAGTACGAGTTCCTTGTCCCTCATGTGGAAACAAATTCTTCAATGATTGGTTTCCGAAATTCGGAAGGCCCGATGCAAAATGTTTTATGTGCTTGACCAATGAAAATATTCAGTATCTAGAAAGTACTATCAAAAGTCATCAATATGCAATTGAGGATCTGAAACAGGAAAATGCAGACCTCAAGGCAGAACTTTAAAAAGCGAAGGAAAGCCCCCTGAATAGGACACAGTATCTAGAAAGCACCATTAAAAGTCATCAGTATGCACTTGAGGATCTGAAACAGCAAAATGCAAACCTCAAGGCAGAGCTAAAAAAAGTGAAGGAAAGCCACCTGAAAATGACTCCTGCCGACCAGGCATTTCAAGTAGTATGTAATAAACGAAAATGTAAAGAAACGCCTAAGAAAACACCCGTAATTCCTACATCCAACAGGTTTTCTGTTCTTTGTGATGGAGGGGAAAATAGCAGAGTAAAACAGGTCGTCCATAAGAATGTTAAACATAGAAGCCAGGATATAAACAAAGCAAGTGCACGTTTCCTGGGCACCAAATTCAGCACTAGGGAGAGCACCACACTGGTGGTTGGTGACTCCATATTAAGAGGTCAGGGCGCTGCCTTTGCATCAAATAATAAAGGTAAGAAAAGATCAGTGAAGGTTGTACCTGGCAGCAAGATTGACATGATCACCAAAGACATTGCAAGTACACCAGTCAGTCGAGATGCATGTCTTGTAGTAAATGTAGGAACAAATGATGCACACGACGGAGGTAGAGTTTCTACCAAAAATATCTTGCAGAAATATGAAGCCCTTCTAAAAGTAATGAAAAATAAGTCAGATAAGTGCGTGGTGAATGGTATATTGCCAAGGCTACGTTCCAATTCTTACTGCAAGAACATAGTATTAGAAATTAATGGAGCCATTAAGGAAATGTGTACCAGAGAAAACAAATATTTCAATGATGTCTGGAACAGATTTGTTGAAAAGTCAAGCCCCTTTAGACAAGATGGTGTACACTTAAATGCGAAAGGAATTGCAGAGATGGGCAAATTGATAAATATGGCCGTTTTTAAAATCCACGAGAATGCAGGTGTGGCGGAAACTCCTGTGCCCCCTGGGGACCTCACGGACGCTCCCACCTCACCCACCTCATCTGGTAAATTACCAATATGCTGGGAATCGAACCAGGGACTCTCAGATCAGAGCCAGGCAGCATACCACTACACCACGACCAGGTAAAAGTTAACTCACGTTGTCACAATCTTGTAACCAACGTCCCTCCGCCCCCACTGTGGGCATCAAGAGGATGAGTTAACCCCCTGGCACTCGGGCAAGTAGATGCTTTTAATCTATCCCAAGCACTTACGGCAGGTATAGGTTTCTCCCTTCACCCACCTCGCCCATCACCCTAGCCCCACCCCTCTCCCTCACCTAACCCCCCCTTAATCTCACAGTCGCGCAGTCACCCTCCCCCTCCTCTCCCTCCCTATCCACCCCTCCACTGACCCAGGGAAACTAAATCATAATTCCCGGGGAGATGGTGTATCCGGATTAGCCCTACAGTCAAAGCCAACCGCAGAGCAAATTAAAGTATTATCATTCAATGCTCGCAGTCTTAGAAACAAGTTTAACGAACTCAAAATCCTTCTAAGTTTCGAAGATTTTCATATAATTGCCGTAACAGAAACGCATCTTGATATAGGTAATAGAGATTTATTAACTGAATACCAGACTCGTATAGATTTCACTATAAATGCAGAAAAAATGGACGCCTAGGAGGTGGTGTTGGGATATATGTAAAAAATCACTTAAACCCAACAGAGGTAACCTTAAGTGGACAGAACACCGAACTGGTCTGTGTCAAATTACGTTTAAAATATATGAATATAAATATTGTTACAGTCTACCGTCGCCCTACTCATACTCCAGAGGAAGACACAGAACTATATAGTACCTTGCAGGAAGTTCTCGACGGGGACGAAACGTTGATTACCGGCGATTTCAACCTGCCATCAGTAAATTGAAATACAGTTACCGGTAACAGTAATAATGACAAAAGAATGACGGATTTCATTAAGAACAACTTTTTATTTCAATGTGTCACGGAACCGACAAGACAGGGCAATATCTTAGAGCTTGTTATCACTACAAATGAAGATATGGTCTCAAGCCTCACTGTGGGTGAACATCTAGCATCTAGCGATCATAATCTCATAAGATTTTCCATGAACCTCTCACATAATGAGTGCACAAGTAAAACTAAAATGCCGGACTATAAAAACGCTGATTTTAACGGCCTAAAGGACGCCCTGAGTACACTAGCTGAGCACATAGAAAGAATTAATGATGTAAACGAAATGTGGGCAGAATTTAAGCACGTATTCATGACCGCTCAAAACAAGTACGTGTCAATGAAATCTAGACAAAACAAGGGTAGAAACAAACCAGCGTGGTTTAATGCCGATATTAGCAGAGCAGTTAAAGAAAGAAACCGTCTCCACACCTTGCTTAAAAGTCACACCAGTGAATTACTCACAGAGCAATATACCAGTAGTAGAAGAAAAGTTAAAAAACTCATTAGAACAGCTAAACGTCAATTTGAAATTGATATAGCAAAAACAAGTTCTACGGATCCTAAGCTTTTTTATGGATACATTAACATAAGAAGATAAGAAGAGAGGATAACTGCAGTAGGCCGGTTGGCCCATGCTAGGCAGCTCCTAGAAGAGTAACTGAACTACTAGAATGAGATAAGGATAACAAAGAAGAAGGCTCTCCCCCGCCCTCCAAACCCTCCAGCCGAAGCCCGCAGGAAAAAGTCAGAAAGAACACCACGCCGTATAGAAAAACTGGCGTGGACATTTTACAGGAAAGTGTGAAAGGAGAATAGAGACTATCATAGTGTAACCTGAAAAGAAAATTTTTTTGAATTAGTATTGGTTATAAGATTTTCTTTATTCTATATCCACCCCTTATTTGTCATATGCTTATCTAGCCTATGCTTGAAACTCTCAATGGAAGAGGCAGCAACTACTTTACTAGGTAGCTTATTCCATTCGTCTACTACTCTATGACCAAACCAATTTCTACCGATTTCCTTACTGAAACGGAATTTTTCTAGCTTGAAATATCTCCCTTATTTATACCATTCATCCACTTAAACACCTCAATTAAGTCTCCCCTTACTCTACGCCTCTCTAGCGAATGCAGACTTAGTCTTTTCAGTCTGTCTTCATATGACAGGTTCCGGACGTCATGTATCATTTTAGTCATTCTTCTCTGTACATTTTCTAACGAATTGATATCCATTCTATAGTAAGGACACCAAAATTGTACTGCGTAGCCTAAATGTGGCCTTACTAATGCTAGATAAAGTTTCAGTATTACTTTAGATGATCTATTGCTCACGCTTCTCGAAATAAATCCTAGGACCCTATTTGCTTTATTTCTCGCATTAATACACTGTTGCCTTGGTTTAAGGTCGTTACTAATCATAACTCCTAGATCTCTCTCGCATTCCGATTTGCTAATTTCTTTGTTATCTAAGCTGTATTTATTATCTCCAATGGTCTTGCCTACATTAAGTACTTTACATTTTTCAACGTTAAATTCCATTTGCCAAGTTTTAGACCATTTGGACAATGTATCGAGGTCTTTTTGTAAGTTATGGCAATCGTCAGTAGAGTTAATGATACGCCCTATTTTTGTATCGTCGGCAAATTTGCTGATGCTGCTATTGACTCCTAAGTCTAGATCATTTATATATATGATAAATAATAAGGGACCGAGTACTGAACCCTGTGGTACACCGCTAGTTACTAATCCCCAGTCCGACTTAGTTCCATTTATTAATACTCTCTGCTTTCGTCCTTTCAGCCAGGATTCTATCCATTTTAAGACATCGCCGTCTATACCGTGTGCTCGAACCTTTCTAACTAACCTTTCGTGTGGGTCCCTATCAAAAGCTTTACTAAAGTCCAGATAAATAACATCGTAAGCTTTATCGCTATCTACTGCCTCATAGACCTCCGAGTAGAATGACAACAAATTTGTGAGGCAGGATCGTCCTTGCCTGAATCCGTGCTGACTTTCGTTTATAAGATTAAATCTTTCTAAGTGTTCTCTAATCTTATTTGCCAAAATTGACTCTAACATTTTTCCTACTATTGACGTTAGACTTATCGGACGATAATTCGACGCAGCTGATTTATCACCTTTTTTAAAGATGGGCACTACGTTTGCGGTTTTCCACGCCTCTGGAACTTCTCCTGAACTTAAAGAGTCATTAAATAACGTTAAAAGTGGCTGACATAATTCTTCTTTGGTTTCTTTTATAATTTTTGCATATATATCGTCCGGACCTGGCGATTTTTGTGGTTTTAACTTATTAATTTCTTTCAATACGTCCTCCTTACTAATGGTTATTTTGCTAAGAATATTTTCCGTATTCTCATGGTAAATATTTGCCGCTTGAGGGACCAGGCGTAGATTTTCCTTGGTGAATACTGATATGAAATAATTATTTAGGATGGAGCACATTTCTTTATCTTCACTGGTAATGTCACCTGATTCTGTTCTGAGTGGTCCTATCCTATCTTTATTTTTCGTACGGTACATTTGATAAAAACCCTTGGGGTTTTCTTTTGATTCACTGGCAACCTTAATTTCGTAACTTCTCTTTGCTTTTCTTATCTCCCTCTTTACTTCTTTATTTAAAATCGTGTATCGGTTACGTAAGTGTTCCTCTCCACGTTTTGTTTTTCTATATATTCCTTTCCTTTGGCCTATGAGAGATTTTAATCTGTTGTTTAACCATCTTGGTTCTGAATTATTAGTTCTAAACGGTTTTGAAGGAATATATCTATCTTGGCCTCCGTGTATTATATTTATTAACTCGTTATACTTCTCACTGGTTGAACGTCTGTTTGGTACTGGAGCTGAGTTAATTTCCGTCACCTGGACTACATTCCTATCTACCACCTCCCCCCTCACAGACACCTGACGGACATCCCCACCTGTTTCCTGCGCCTGACCTATGACCTGGGGACTCAAGGCGGGCGTTGGTTCACTTTTCAGCGACGAGGGTGAACATAAGAACATAAGAAGAGAGGATAACTGCAGTAGGCCGGTTGGCCCATGCTAGGCAGCTCCTAGAAGAGTAACTGAACTACTAGAATGAGATAAGGATAGCAAAGAAGAAGGCTCTCCCCCGCCCTCCAAACCCTCCAGCCGAAGCCCGCAGGAAAAAGTCAGAAAGAACACCACGCCGTATAGAAAAACTGGCGTGGACATTTTACAGGAAAGTGTGAAAGGAGAATAGAGACTATCATAGTGTAACCTGAAAAGAAATTTTTTTTGAATTAGTATTGGTTATAAGATTTTCTTTATTCTATATCCACCCCTTATTTGTCATATGCTTATCTAGCCTATGCTTGAAACTCTCAATGGAAGAGGCAGCAACTACTTTATTAGGTAGCTTATTCCATTCGTCTACTACTCTATTACCAAACCAATTTCTACCGATTTCCTTACTGAAACGGAATTTTTCTAGTTTGAAACCATTATTTCTAGTTCTATCCTGTATGCTCACTTTAAGTACCTTGCTAATATCTCCCTTATTTATACCATTCATCCACTTAAATACCTCAATTAAGTCTCCCCTTACTCTACGCCTCTCTAGCGAATGCAGACTTAGTCTTTTCAGTCTGTCTTCATATGACAGGTTCCGGACGTCATGTATCATTTTAGTCATTCTTCTCTGTACATTTTCTAAAGAATTAATATCCATTCTATAGTAAGGACACCAGAATTGTACTGCGTAGTCTAAATGTGGCCTTACTAATGCTAGATAAAGTTTTAGTATTACTTTAGATGATCTATTACTCACGCTTCTCGAAATAAATCCTAGGACTCTATTTGCTTTATTTCTCGCAGTAATACACTGTTGCCTTGGTTTAAGGTCGTTACTAATCATAACTCCTAGATCTCTCTCGCATTCCGATTTGCTAATTTCTTTGTTATCTAAGCTGTATTTAGTATCTCCAATGGTCTTGCCTACGTTAAGTACTTTACATTTTTCAACGTTAAATTCCATTTGCCAAGTTTTAGACCATTTGGACAATGTATCGAGGTCTTTTTGTAAGTTATGGCAATCGTCAGTAGAGTTAATGATACGCCCTATTTTTGTATCGTCGGCAAATTTGCTGATGCTGCTATTGACTCCTAAGTCTAGATCATTTATATATATGATAAATAATAAGGGACCGAGTACTGAACCCTGTGGTACACCGCTAGTTACTAATCCCCAGTCCGACTTAGTTCCATTTATTAATACTCTCTGCTTTCGTCCTTTTCAGCCAGGATTCTATCCATTTTAAGATATCGCCGTCTATACCGTGTGCTCGAACCTTTCTAACTAACCTTTCGTGTGGGTCCCTATCAAAAGCTTTACTAAAGTCCAGATAAATAACATCGTAAGCTTTATCGCTATCTACTGCCTCATAGACCTCCGAGTAGAATGACAACAAATTTGTGAGGCAGGATCGTCCTTGCCTGAATCCGTGCTGACTTTCGTTTATAAGATTAAATCTTTCTAAGTGTTCTCTAATCTTATTTGCCAAAATTGACTCTAACATTTTTCCTACTATTGACGTTAGACTTATCGGACGATAATTCGACGCAGCTGATTTATCACCTTTTTTAAAGATGGGCACTACGTTTGCGGTTTTCCACGCCTCTGGAACTTCTCCTGAACTTAAAGAGTCATTAAATAACGTTAAAAGTGGCTGACATAATTCTTCTTTGGTTTCTTTTATAATTTTTGCATATATATCGTCCGGACCTGGCGATTTTTGTGGTTTTAACTTATTAATTTCTTTCAATACGTCCTCCTTACTAATGGTTATTTTGCTAAGAATATTTTCCGTATTCTCATGGTAAATATTTGACGCTTGAGGACCAGGCGTAGATTTTCCTTGGTGAATACTGATATGAAATAATTATTTAGGATGGAGCACATTTCTTTATCTTCACTGGTAATGTCACCTGATTCTGTTCTGAGTGGTCCTATCCTATCTTTATTTTTCGTACGGTACATTTGATAAAAACCCTTGGGGTTTTCTTTTGATTCACTGGCAACCTTAATTTCGTAACTTCTCTTTGCTTTTCTTATCTCCCTCTTTACTTCTTTATTTAAAATCGTGTATCGGTTACGTAAGTGTTCCTCTCCACGTTTTGTTTTTCTATATATTCCTTTCCTTTGGCCTATGAGAGATTTTAATCTGTTGTTTAACCATCTTGGTTCTGAATTATTAGTTCTAAACGGTTTTGAAGGAATATATCTATCTTGGCCTCCGTGTATTATATTTATTAACTCGTTATACTTCTCACTGGTTGAACGTCTGTTTGGTACTGGAGCTGGAGTTAATTTCCGTCACCTGGACTACATTCCTATCTACCACCTCCCCCCTCACAGACACCTGACGGACATCCCCACCTGTTTCCTGCGCCTGACCTATGACCTGGGGGACTCAAGGCGGGCGTTGGTTCACTTTTCAGCGACGAGGGTGAACATAAGAACATAAGAAGAGAGGATAACTGCAGTAGGCCGGTTGGCCCATGCTAGGCAGCTCCTAGAAGAGTAACTGAACTACTAGAATGAGATAAGGATAGCAAAGAAGAAGGCTCTCCCCCGCCCTCCAAACCCTCCAGCCGAAGCCCGCAGGAAAAAGTCAGAAAGAACACCACGCCGTATAGAAAAACTGGCGTGGACATTTTACAGGAAAGTGTGAAAGGAGAATAGAGACTATCATAGTGTAACCTGAAAAGAAATTTTTTTGAATTAGTATTGGTTATAAGATTTTCTTTATTCTATATCCACCCCTTATTTGTCATATGCTTATCTAGCCTATGCTTGAAACTCTCAATGGAAGAGGCAGCAACTACTTTACTAGGTAGCTTATTCCATTCGTCTACTACTCTATTACCAAACCAATTTCTACCGATTTCCTTACTGAAACGGAATTTTTCTAGTTTGAAACCATTATTTCTAGTTCTATCCTGTATGCTCACTTTAAGTACCTTGCTAATATCTCCCTTATTTATACCATTCATCCACTTAAATACCTCAATTAAGTCTCCCCTTACTCTACGCCTCTCTAGCGAATGCAGACTTAGTCTTTTCAGTCTGTCTTCATATGACAGGTTCCGGACGTCATGTATCATTTTAGTCATTCTTCTCTGTACATTTTCTAAAGAATTAATATCCATTCTATAGTAAGGACACCAGAATTGTACTGCGTAGTCTAAATGTGGCCTTACTAATGCTAGATAAAGTTTTAGTATTACTTTAGATGATCTATTACTCACGCTTCTCGAAATAAATCCTAGGACTCTATTTGTTTTATTTCTCGCAGTAATACACTGTTGCCTTGGTTTAAGGTCGTTACTAATCATAACTCCTAGATCTCTCTCGCATTCCGATTTGCTAATTTCTTTGTTATCTAAGCTGTATTTAGTATCTCCAATGGTCTTGCCTACGTTAAGTACTTTACATTTTTCAACGTTAAATTCCATTTGCCAAGTTTTAGACCATTTGGACAATGTATCGAGGTCTTTTTGTAAGTTATGGCAATCGTCAGTAGAGTTACTGATACGCCCTATTTTTGTATCGTCGGCAAATTTGCTGATGCTGCTATTGACTCCTAAGTCTAGATCATTTATATATATGATAAATAATAAGGGACCGAGTACTGAACCCTTTGGTACACCGCTAGTTACTAATCCCCAGTCCGACTTAGTTCCATTTATTAATACTCTCTGCTTTCGTCCTTTCAGCCAGGATTCTATCCATTTTAAGATATCGCCGTCTATACCGTGTGCTCGAACCTTTCTAACTAACCTTTCGTGTGGGACCCTATCAAAAGCTTTACTAAAGTCCAGATAAATAGCATCGTAAGCTTTATCGCTATCTACTGCCTCATACACCTCCGAGTAGAATGACAACAAATTTGTGAGGCAGGATCGTCCTTGCCTGAATCCGTGCTGACTTTCGTTTATAAGATTAAATCTTTCTAAGTGTTCTCTAATCTTATTTGCCAAAATTTACTCTAACATTTTTCCTACTATTGACGTTAGACTTATCGGACGATAATTCGACGCAGCTGATTTATCACCCTTTTTAAAGATGGGCACTACGTTTGCGGTTTTCCACGCCTCTGGAACTTCTCCTGAACTTAAAGAGTCATTAAATAACGTTAAAAGTGGCTGACATAATTCTTCTTTGGTTTCCTTTATAATTTTTGCATATATATCGTCCGGACCTGGCGATTTTTGAGGTTTTAACTTTTTAATTTCTTTCAATCCGTCCTCCTTACTAATGGTTATTTTACTAAGAATATTTTCCGTATTCTCATGGTAAATATTTGCTGCTTGAGGGACCAGGCTAAGATTTTCCTTGGTGAATACTGATATGAAATAATTATTTAGGATGGAGCACATTTCTTTATCTTCACTGGTAATGTCACCTGATTCTGTTCTGAGTGGTCCTATCCTATCTTTATTTTTCGTTCGGTACATTTGATAAAAACCCTTGGGGTTTTCTTTTGATTCACTGGCAACCTTAATTTCGTAACTTCTCTTTGCTTTTCTTATCTCCCTCTTTACTTCTTTATTTAAAATTGTGTACCGGTTACGTAAGTGTTCCTCTCCACGTTTTATTTTTCAATATATTCCTTTCCTTTGGCCTATGAGAGATTTTAATCTGTTGTTTAACCATCTAGGTTCTAAATTATTAGTTCTAAACGGTTTTGAAGGAATATATCTATCTTGGCCTCCGTGTATTATATTTATTAACTCGTTATACTTCTCACTGGTCGAACGTCTGCTTGGGACTGGAGCTGAGTTAATTTCCGTCACCTGGACTACATTCCTATCTACCACCTCCCCCCTCACAGACACCTGACGGATATCCCCAGGTGTTTCCTGCGCCTGACCTATGACCTGGAGTTCCCCACTGACCTGACATTCCCTCAAATAGCTAATCTCCCTGTGGAATACCGTTCGAAAATAAGCTCTTAAGCCATCGAAATCTCCTAGACGAAAATTAGGAACGGTGGAGGTATTTTCAGTGGAACAGACATCCCAAATAAATTTGAACTTAATTTCTTCATGATCGCTATTACCAAGTCGTCCACCAACCTCTATATCGCTAATGATATTTTCTTTATTAGCTAAAACCAAATCTAGTATATTATTACCTCTGGTGGGCTCCCTGATATACTGATAAAGGAAATTATCCTGTACTACCTCTAGAAATTCCTCTGATTCTGCATCTCCTGTCTGATTTCTCCAATCTATCTTTGGCAGATTAAGGTCCTCTACAATTATTACTAAGCTGGACTGTGATGCTTTCCTAATTTCCTCCCAAAGGTATTTACTATCAGCTCTACTTAATTTAGGAGATCTGTAAATTGCTCCTAAGACTAATTTCTCCCTATTGTTACTAATTTCAACCCAGACACTTTCTGTGTCCCTATTTACTTTAATGTCTGCTTTATTGTAACAGTTTAATGAATCCTTTACATAAATAGCTACCCCTCCCCCCTTTCTTCCCTGACGGTTTGACACAAAAATATTATAGCTTTTTATCTGATATTCTGCTAAAAATTCTCGAGTGTCTGTATTCATCCAAGTTTCACTAATAACGGCAATGTCTATTTTCTCTGTACAAATTAAAGCCCTCAGTTCATCCATTTTATTACGTAAACTCCGGCTGTTTGTGTAGTACACTTTCAGATTATTACTAGTAGTTATGCCTCTACCTTGGCATTTGCTGTTATTTATTTTATTACTAACTGGGAAACTCTTTACTTTACTAATATAACAATTTTTTGTACTATCGCTTATCGCCCTTCTATCATCGCTTGTTCTATCATCTATCATCGCCTGCTCAATTTGAGGTGCCTGAGTGGATGTATCTACACTATTGGTTGAACTTTTGTTCTTAATTTTGCAAGTATTGATGCATCTATCCAAACATGGTAATAATGATTTCTGAGTGTAGTTGCTGCATCTTCCTGTACACCTACTTCTCAATCTCGAAAAAATCCCTCCAACTCCCTATCTATCGTTCCAGCTAAAACAGTAACTCCCTGCCTGTTAAGATGAGTCCCATCCCAACTATAAAGGGCACTCCGTCCATAAAACCGGTCCCAGCTGTCTATGAAAGGTATTGCATTATCTTTGCAATACCTTTCAAGGCGGCAATTAAACCCTATTGCCCTGCTCAACCATTCCCTTCCAACCCGCCACCTTGGTAAAACACCAAGCACTACAGGAGTTCCTCCCCTCTCCCTAACCTTTTCTAACATCAACTTGTACCTTTTCCACAGTACCTCACTCTTACGGCTACTAATATCATTGCCTCCTACGCTGAGGCACACAGTGGGTTTGTCACCACTTTCCTTTACGATATTTGAAATTTTTTCTACCACATTAGCCACCCTGGCCCCTTGAAGACACACATGTTTAGCGAGTGGAGTATACATGGCCCTGTTCAGATATCTCACCTGGGAGTCTCCAACAACAACAACATTTTTCTTACCTTTCTTGTTCTGATTATACTTACCTGTACTGGAAGTTCTCTCACCTTCCTTCTCCTCTACTTCCCTCTCTGCCTTCCCTTCACATTCGTCCCGTAGTGCGTCGAAGGCATTAGTGGTCTTAACTTCCGTTTGCTTCTTAAGAGTGAACTTCGTTGCACCCTTGTTAACTAGTGTCCAACCTTCAGCCTTTTTCTCTTTCTCCACCAACATCTCCTCCAACAATTCCCTCATTTGTGCCTTCTCCTGCCTTAGAATTTGTACCTCCCGCTTCAGTTCGAGAAGTTCCTCCTTTAATTCAAGGTAGTCCTTTTCAATACCTGCAGTGGGGACACAGCTCTCAGCCGAGGAAGCCATTACGCACTAATTCACACAAGGTAGCACACACTATCACGGGTCACTACGGGACACCACAACACACTAGCACAACACTTTCACGGATTACTAGCACAGCACTATCGCTGATCACTACAACACACTAACACAGATCATTAAAACACACTAGCACAACACTACCACAGGTCTCTAGCACGTCTGAACAGACTGACCTCACGAGAGCGACGATCAGGAAATTGCCTCTACTTTAAATAAGTTTTTCAGTTCAGTTTTCACAGTAGACGCCAATGACACCATCGAAGAGCATCAAATGTCAATCCAAAATGCACTAAGTGATATGCATATTAGCAGTAATGAAGTGAGAGATGAACTTAATAAAATGAACAGTAATAAGACTCCCAGCCCAGACAATTTCTACCCTAAAATACTAAAAAATGTGGTGGACGTAATATGCAGTCCTCTAACATCTATCTTTAACAAGTCCCTACAACAAGGAAAGGTTCCAGCAGACTGGAGACTGGCTAACGTGACCCCTATTTATAAAAAGGGCAGTAGAGATCAACCAGGTAATTATAGACCAATTAGCCTTACCTCTGTCTTGGGAAAGATCCTCGAATCATTAATTAGAGATAGGATAGTTGAGTTCCTAGAAACTAATAACGTAATTAGGAACAGCCAGCATGGCTTTAGAACGTGGAGATCATGCGTGACAAATTTAATTGAATTTTACGATACACTTTTTAAAATGAATGATTGTACCAGGTCACTTGATATAATCTACTTAGACTTCTAGAAAGCCTTTGACAAAGTGCCGCATGATAAACTAATGACAAAAGTAAGATCACTTGGAATTGACGGAAATATTCATAGGTGTATACGTTACTGGTTAAGTGAGAGAAAGCAACGAGTCGTTATAAATGGAGTAGAGTCAGACTGGGCTCCAGTGACCAGTGATGTTCTTCAGGGATCAGTGTTGGGACCAGTCCTATTTATAATGTATATTAACGATATCGATGTTGGCCTAAACAACTTCATTTCTAAATTTGCGGACGACACAAAAATCGGCAACACTATCTTAACTGAAGAAGACAGAATTAGCCTTCAAAATGACCTTTAAAAAATTATCAGCTGGTCAGAAAAATGGCAAATGCCCTTCAATGTAAGCAAATGTCAGATACAGCAATGTGGGAAGAAAAACAAAAGGTATGATTACGAAATGAAGGGCCAAATCATTAGCAAGTCCTCACTAGTTAAGGATCTAGGCGTACTAATTTCAGACGATCTGAAAGGTTCAAATCAATGTATCTCTGCCGCCAGTAAAGCCAACAGGGCCCTAGGCTTCATCAAAAGACATTTTACATATAAAAACAAAGATATTGTAATCCCCCTATACAAAAGCATAGTCAGGCCACACTTAGAGTTTGCAGTGCAATTTTGGGCTCCTCACCTAATTAAAGATATAGAAATACTCGAAGCGGTCAAGCGTAGGGCTACCAAGTTAATCCCGTCCCTGAGGAATAAACCATACCTCGAGAGACTCAGGGAATTAAACCTATTCTCTCATAGAAAACGGAGACTCAGGGGACAACTGATTGAATGTTTTAAGATTCTAAAAGGCTTTAGTAATACTGATTCAAGCAAGCTATTCACAGTAATTGCCGAGACTGTAACTCGAGGAAATGGTATGAAGTTGCAAGCAAGGAGGGCTAATCTTGATACAACCAAAAACTTCTTCACTTACTCTGTTGTAAGCGAATGGAATAAACTCCCTGGGAATGTGATTGAGAGTGGTACCATAAATATATTTAAAAAGAGACTGGACATGTATCTCGACGCAATTAGTGTCGCTTAGTTAGGATGGAGCAATTATTGCATATTCGCGTCTGCATTCATGTGTCTATTAGACACAGACAATATTTTAGGATATATATAATAGATTCATCTTTTGATTAAAAAAAAAAAAATGCGTGATTAGAGTAAGTATGTGGCTGTATGCCCAAATTTTCCTTTTCCATATTATTCTACTTTCTGCCGATCCTGTAAAATTCCTTCAGGTTTTTCATTCCTGCAAGGTATTACTTCCTCTCTTGTTTCCTGTACGGCAAATGCCGGAGGGTCTGGAGGGTGGGGGAGAGAGCCTTCTGCTGTGCTATCCTTTTCTGCTGCTCCTATGCACTATATTAGGATTAAGGCCGGACCACCTTGTAGGGACCGTAAGGTCTGTGTGGTCTGTGTATCTATGTAACTCTATGTAACTCTCTCTCAGCCATTTCTTATGTTTCTTCTCCTTTTCCTCACGTCCTTTTCCTCTCCCTCGGTCACTTTCTCCTTTCATAGTTTTTGTGTTGATTCTCCCATATTTCCCCATCTTCTTTTTCTTTCTTTTCTCGTCGATCCCTAGTTTTAATTCGGTTTATATTTTGTCATTTTTTATTACTTTATTTGTAATTCCTTAGTTTTCCATGTATATTTTTCGTTTACATTTTTTATATTTCATTACTTTCTTTGTCGTTCCTTAGTTTCAGTTCGATAGCAGGGGCGTCCACAGCATTTTTTGTAAGGGGGGGGGCAAAATAAAAGAAATTATACATATGTGTGTGGTTATATCAGAATACACACACTCCAAATAGGCATAGGCATATACTTACATGAGTTACATGACTTACATCAAATGCACAGTGACAGATTGCATGAATCGACTCATATCACTCAATCATCCTTGAACAAGAACTGAAGCCGTCAAATTCCAAGGGGGGCAACTTCTCCCCCTTGCCCCCCTCCGGACGCCCACGTTCGATAGATATATATTTTTTTTTTGTTTTTATTCTAGTGGATTTAGGAGATTTGCTGTGCTGTGTAATTAGATTTACTTTGTTTATTAATTATATGATTTAATGTCTTTCTTATCATATTCGGTTATCGACGGAGTTTAGATAAGGATCGTAAACGAACTTGCTAAGTTTATATGCAGAAATACAATACTGTGTTCAATCTTGAATCTAATGATGCATTTGGAGGAGGCTGTGGCTGAATCGGTAGAGAGGCGGCTTGCAGTCCTAAAGGACTCAGGATCTAATCTCGGGTGGGGCAGGGAAGAGTTTAAGGATTTGAATGTCATAAAAACAGACTTTACTGATCTACCAGAAGACCGCCAAGATGTCCTAAAAATATCTCCACTAGTACCAGAACACCAGTCCCGTATGAGACAGCCCTAGCATGTATTCAGTATGGACGGTGGGTGTTAGCGCCGAAGTGGTGACATGTGGAGGTGTGTAGGAGGACTACTGGGCCTTGGTATAGGCCCTGAAGCCTTTATCCTGACTCGGTCACATTCAAAAAAAAAAAAAAAAATCACCTGTGCATGCTAAAAACTCGCCGGGTGTTCAGCCCGTGCCCCATAGTCATGTTCATCTTCGAGAACGGCCCCGATCACCGCGATCTAACCCTGAGGTATGATCGTGATATGCCACGATCATACCTCAAACAGCAGGCCTAAACAGCTATTTCACGACACAGTCACTTTAGTGCTAAGACACACAAAGACATTGCTACATCTCACGACACCCTAAGGAAGCGTCACGTTATCCTGACGACACGCTACGATCATCTCTCAGTTAAAAAACAACGGTCACTTTGACCACGTCACGCCAAGACATCACCACGACACGCTACAAGCTACGACACGCTACAAAACCGCTAAGTTACTGCCAAGCCACCGCTAAGATTATCAGGACATATGACGATACACGAAGATGGCCAGGATCTTCGGTGCGAGGCTGTATATAGGAGGGTGGAGTATAGGCAGGTGTCAGTTGCCAAGTGTGAGTGTCTGACTCCTGAAGAGTTCTTGTTCATGTAGAGCGACCTGGAAGACCAGCAGTTGAGATTGAACCTCGTCATTTACGTGCTACAACAAAGAAAAAAAGAAAGAAAGAAAGGACAGAAGAAGAGGGCCTATTGGACGGTACAATGGTTACTGAGGCGACCAAGTTTCGGGCAAGACGAGAATCTCCTGATGGATCCGATCTCCAAGTTACTGTACGACACGTCAAGTCACACCTACGTCATCGCTACGTCACGTCACGTTACTCATGACGACATGCGGCGACACACCAAGACATGAAGATCGTGGCGTGTTGTGAGAAAGTTCCTGACAGTGGGACATAGGCTTAACGCTTTGCTCGACGGGTGTGTTTCTGTAAGTGCATCAACAGAATAAGTCAGACAGTTTTGATCCGAGTCCAGCCAAACTTGGTGGAGATGTTGAGTTTGTCAAGGTGAAAACGCGTTGTGTGTAGGAACATAGGTCAAAGGTCACATGGCAAGGTCAGCATAAGCAGTTTTTGTCCAATTAAACTAAACTTGGTGATGTCTTTGGTTACATCATTGTCGTTATGGAGTCCAGTTTCTTTCTGTGCCATAGCAACGTAATTAAGGCAGGAGAAGCCTTGGAAGCAGGACATCGGCTCTGTAATTAGCCTACTCTTTCACTTCAGCCACAGAGAGCTTTCCATTCCAACCTGGATCAATAGTCGATTAACATAAGAGAAAGTTGGTAGAACGTATTACCTCAGTTTGTTTGATCCAAATAATATATATATTTATTTTTTCAGTGATGTAGATAGCCTTTTTCACCGAAATGATAAGTCTAAATAATGTTACACACTTGTCAAGTAAAAGAACTTTTTGAATGGTGAAAAGGCAACGTGACATGACTAAAAAATCGAAAAACTTTGTAACAAAACAAAGGAATCGACTGACATCTTTGTACTTCCGATATTAATTTTTGGTATCGTCAAGGGGTACGTGTGCCTCAAGATAAGAACCATTACTTTACCCTTAAGTACAGCCAGAAAAAAAAAAAAAGTAGTATGGCACACCTGGGGTACGATGGACGTGAGAATGAGCGTGTTTTGTAGGACACACATGAGTCTATTAACTTAGTTCCTTTAAAACACAGAACTTTGGTGTGATTAAGAGTCCTTGTAAGTACCAGGTAAGGGGAGGGGTCTGTTATGATGTGGCAGGGGTAAACCAGTTCTGCTGTCGGGCCCTGCTGCGGATGTCACTGATTGCATTGCGCAGTTGACCCTTGTGCGGTGTGGTGCGGTGAGGATCTGTCCGTTCTTCCCTTTGGAGCTAAGATGCGAATGAATGTGTTTGAATGGATGAGTTAATGGGGAGTGTGTCGTCCTGTCTCGGCTACCTCCCTTTCCTTGGGGGAAGCAGCCTAGGTATATAGATAGATAGATAGATAGATAGTAAGTACCAGGGATAATAATTTGCACTTATAATCACAGGGTGCTCCATATATCACAACGTTTCGTCCATATTTCGCGATGTTAGGTGTGGTAAGAGGCTCGATACTTTTAATGTTGACTGTTAGACTGGAAGACAGGGAATTACACAGACGTATAGCCTGACAAGCTCTCCCTACCTCGCTCTTGCATCTAGTAATCTTTTCATGGAGTCAAAACAGAATCTCTCGTAGGGTAGAAAATCAGGTTCTGAGAGACGGGTGTGTATCTTTAAGCTTAAACAGAGGCTGACTTTATGCATGAGTTCTGTTGAACTCTTTGGTATGCAGATCTAATTTGTAGGAGACTTGTTACGTATTTGTTCTAAGTAGGTGTTTGTAAAGGAAGAGCAGTCGCATTACCCCTCATCCCACTGACTCCTCTCTCTCTCTCTCTCTCTCTCTCTCTCTCTCTCTCTCTCTCTCTCTCTCTCTCTCTCTCTCTGTTCTTCTGTGAACCCTCCACAAAGTTTCTTCAGCACATTGCTCTGACATCACCCATAAATCACTTGCTATCCGTATCACACACACACACACACACACACACACACACACACTCAAATCCCATCTTACATCTCCTCATATCTCTGCACACCCTGACACTCCCTCACTCACTGTTCCTCAGTCCACATATCCCTCCACATTCTCCCTTACACACCCTCACACTTTCTCAAATCCTCCTCCTCCTCCCCCTCCTCCTCGACACACTTTTTCACTGGCATACTACTATCTCTCAAAGGACCTAGGTTGCTCACATTTTCAGAGCCTCTCTCACTATTTCTTATCCTGTGCAAATGTCTTTTCTCCCTTCACAGTGCATATTTCATTACCTCTCCCCTCTCCCATTTATCTGAATACAGCTGTGTAATAGTCGAGCCATCTGTGTGTGTGTGTGTGTGTGTGTGTGTGTGTGTGTGTGTGTGTGTGATTTATGTCTACCTCTGAAAGCAAGTTGCAGTGTTGATAGAATGAAAGAGTATGAAAAAAATGGAACTGTTGTTACACGAAAGGGAGAAAGAAAAACTGGAAAAAAGGGAATGAGAGGAAAATGAAAGTACCTGAGAGTGAAAAAAGCAGATAAAGAACCATGACAAAAGTATTGTGGGAAAATAAAGATAATAGTTAAAGACTGGAAAAAGGAGACGATAAAAAGTAGTTGAGAAAAGAGTGAAAAGAGAATAAAGAGATGGGCAAGAAAGAGACTGTCAGGAATTATTAAGAGAGTGAAGACTACGAGAAAATGTGGAGAAAGAGTTGGTGCTGAGAGAAATAGATGCATAAAAGACGTGTGTGTGTGTGTGTGTGTGTGTGTGTGTGTGTGTGTGTGTGTGTGTGCGTGTTTCTCTCTCGCTCTCTCTCTCTCTCTCTCACACACACACACACACACACACACACACACACACACACACACACACACACACACACACACACACACACACACACAGGATAGATAGACTGCTTGACTCCACTACTCCACTTCACCAAGCTTTGATCAGATGCTGTTGACCCATGCAGAAGAGAAGGTGGGCTCGAGTTATCATACTACCGAGAGAGAGAGAGAGAGAGAGAGAGAGAGAGAGAGAGAGAGAGAGATCATTATATGACAAGATTCGTGCCTCAAAATATTCCATGCGCAAATTAGTCATGACAAGGCGAATGCAGACACCATTCCCAAGCAAATAAGATTCTTTTTTTATCAATTTACATGGATAGTACAGGCAGGAATTTTGTTTCATAAGGCCAATACAAATATGCTTGTTGGACGGGTGGCACAAATAATGATGTTTTTTGTTCCTGCTTCTAAACAGACTTGTTATAGACTGGTCAAACTAGGAAACTGTATAAATGAATTAAAAGAAACGCTGGGTAGTAAATCGTTGGTCATACAAAATTGTGCTAATTTTAACCAAAGCCAGGGTATTTTCATCCACTTCAGCGTGGGGAAGTAGTTTTGATGTAACATTTTCTACCTCCAGGAGGTTTTATTCAGCTTAGGAGAGAGTCCTTAAAATCCAGAGTTAGCTACAGCCATCAGCAATAATTTTACTAACTCAGATCCTTTCTAAGCTGAAAGTACTATAATTACCTGGCATACCCACCATCAAGCAGCTCGTCTCTTAAGCCCCACACCCTTCCTGATGACATGGCCCGGCCCTTCTCACCCACTCACCGGGTATTAGATGAGGAGGGGCGGGGCTTAGAAGACACGTTGACTGCTGGCAGGCATAGTAACAACACTAGACAAGGATATCACCGTATTGAAGAAATTATGTTGGATCCTGTAGTCATATTATGTTGACTTCAACTTGGCCTAAACTTGTCGTCTGTCCACGCTAAACTCTGAGCTCCAACAAAATATTAGCACTAGAAAATGGTGCCAATCACGATATAGGGTTTAAAAGATGCGGAACCATAGTTAATCTTTTTCTGTCCATGAGCTGTAACAAGATAAACACTAGAATATGTCGCTAGTCACGAAGAGGTGCTGTGGAAAAGATGCAGAGCTGAAGTATTGTCTTGCTCTGCCTTTGAACTATACCTAGAGACTAATACAAAAATGTTGCTAGTCACGAAGAAGCGCTTTTTCGAAGGATGCACAGCCTTATTATTGCCGTGCTCAGCCTCGGATGATGCAAAGCCGTCGTAGTTTCTTAGTCTAATAGTAAGCTGTAACAAAGAGCAACACTACAATATAAGTTAGTCACGATGAAGTGCAAGGGGAAAACTGTAGATTATATTCTGTCTTATTCTTCCCTTGAGCTATGGGGAATGCTCTGCAAATGGAACGAAAATCTCCTCCAGGTTAAAGAGGTGAGGTCTGCCTGTTACTGTTGTTGCACCGCCTGCGAGAGAGAGAGAGAGAGAGAGAGGGAGGGAGAGAGAGAGAGAGAGAGAGGGAGGGAGAGAGAGAGAGAGAGAGAGAGAGAGAGAGAGTCGGGGGAAAAAGGAAGGCAAGAATGAGTAGTAAAGGAGAGAAATAGAGAAGACAACAAAGGAGGAAGGAAATGCAGCATGAGGAGACAACAACAAAGGAAGGAAGAGTAGAGAGGAAAAAAGGAAAGAGAGAGAAAGAAGGTGGAGAGAGAGAGAGTGGGCAGTGAAAGAGAAATAGGACAGAGAAAAGGGGAAGGGAGCTGTAGAGACAGACGAGAGAGGAGCATAAAAGGCAAAGAAGAACGAGCATGAAGGGCCATAAAAGAGAATACAAAGGAAGTCCCCCAAAGAACATACCAGTGAGGGTAGTTTGTGAAGGCGGGGGATATTGAAACTAGCAACGTTACCCTCAATGGACACCCACGAAAGATGCACCATTGTTACACCCACGAAAGATGTACCATTGTTACACCCACGAAAGATGTACCATTGTTACACCCACGAAAGATGTACCATTATTACACCCACGAAAGATGCACCATTGTTGCATGCATGAAAGATGCTTCATTATTACACCCACGAAAGATGCGCCCATATTACACAAATTCTTAGCGGTTCCAAATTGAGCTTAGTAGTTTGGAGCCGTGGGTGACTCTTGTAAATCTGTAGCGCTAGAAGTATCATGACACTACCACAGACGCATGTGGTGGAGAGGGACGCCTTCACGTGGTGGCACCAATACAACTGAGCGGCTCTTCTGCCTGGTTAGACAATCATCCCTCAACTCACTCCCCATCCTCCAAAATTTTCTTCCTTTTGTAGCCTATTTCCTGTAGCTCAATGGTAGAATAATATGGCTCTGCATCCTTTTCAGAGCACTTCTTCGTGACTAGCGCCATCTGTTAAGCTCTTTTTAAAGATCATCGTACTAGATGGAGAGAAAGCAGTGTCCGGTTAAGTTTAAGTGGAGTGAGTCTAGTGTACACACGCCACAAGGCTGTATTTTAAGTGGACATGAAGATAGCATTACACCCCATAGTAAGCGATTTATTCTGCTTATCACACTTCAGTATCCTAGTCAGTGATACTAATGATGAGATGGTATGAGTAACACAAAAGATTGTGTTAAGGTGCATTACCCTAGGATCGTATTTAAGTGAAGCTGAAGAAGTATAACACCTCATCTTAAGCGATTAATTATGTACCTCACACCTCAGTGTTATAGATATTGAAACGATGTAAGTGATATAGAAGAGAGTTAAGATGCAAAATGCAAAATGGAAGAGGCGTTACAGAGCCTGCTAGGCCACATACAATACGTTCCCTTGCCTGAATGATACCTGTTCTAGGATTACCCTGGCTGCCATATAAACATATAAAAAGCACTGGAACTTTCCACTTAATTTTGCTATAAAAAGGAGGGGGGGGGGATAGCTTAATCAAAGTTCGCTTAAGGCCGTCGACGCTCGTTTGCTCCATCACCCTTTGTTGTATTTTTCGAAATTCCGAAAGAAACTCGATATGTATGAATGAACTAGTGTGTTGTCAGGCGCGAATAGAATTTGGCTTCGTTACAGAAAACAAACTATTTCGGAACTTTGAAATCAAGAAAAGTTTATACAAAATCTTGAGTCCTAGGGAATCACACTGCAAAGTTTCATGAAAACTGGTCCGTGCGTGTAGGGGGAGATAGACAACAATCCATTATTATATTGATGACATGTACAGTACATAACTAGAGGGGCATCAGTGGAACACATCTCTCTGACAAGGGCAACGTAATTTCCAAACCACTTTTCAAAATGTGTTTTTTTTTCTTCATCGCTGGTTAGGGTTTCACAAAAAAAGTATTTTCCGGATCCAGAATCTGTAATACGATCCGGATCGGTGCCAAAAGGTAATCGGTTGTTCCCTGGGGCATGGGCTATCTACCCACTAAATTTGGCCCAAATCCCTCATAGTTTTGGAGTAATCATGCTAACAGACAGACAAACAAGCAAACAAACAGAGGTGACAACATACCGTCCTTGTCGGATAAAATAAAGTGAATGTCAAACGGGGCAGATTATATACCAACATAGTAATAAAGTAAACTATGCACTATATTCCTTTTACACAAACTTGGTCTAAAGATGCCATCTCCCCATCCTGAATACTGAGTTGTAACAGGAGATTATCACGAGTATGGTGCTAGTTACGAAGAAATGCTATGAGGATATAAAGCTGTTGTTTTGTGGGTTTCTTTCTCCCCACTGAGGTACGTGAAATGAGTTGCTGGAGGAATAATACCTTGACAGAGTTAGGTGAAAGAACTGTAGCCTGAAAAGACGAAATAATGCATAGGATAGTCATTATTTATGAAGCATTTCAGACATTCCGGGACATGATTCCATATCCACTCAGTTGAGTAACCTTCACCTTGCCTTTGTTACCGAAATTACCATTTTGGGTGATTTTAACATACACAGTGTTGAATGGTTATTGCATTCTGCCCAGACTGACGATGCTGGTCTAGAGTGCGAGCTGTTTGCGAAATCGTTTAATCTCACCCAGTTGGTAAAGCAACCAACCAGAATACCTGATAATCCTGACCATAATGCCCATCTCTTGGATTTATTCTTGACAAATAATCCAGATCAATACAGGATACTCTACTGTCACCACCTGGATCCTCTGACCACAATCTCATCAAAGCCTCATTAGTTAACCCCCCCACACCTCCCCGTTCTGAACCTGTCAGGGTGGCCCGATGGCACTTTGATAGGGCAGACTGGGATGGATTTAGAAATTATCTTGCTGATGTTCCATGGCAGTTTTTCTTCTCTAGTGATCCCAATTCTACCCAGTCCCATATTTGCGACTTAATACTAGGTGGCATGGATTTATTCATACCAAGTCAACAATTCACTAAAAGATCAAACTCTCCAAAATGATTTGATGGCAACTGTGCCAGAGCAACAGCCCAAAAGTCATTAGCATATAAGTCTTAATTAAAATCAAAAACATCTGAATCACTCTCCCAATTTAAAATTGCTAGAAATCATGCAAAAGCTGTATTAAATCTGTCTAAATCAAACTTTCTTCAAAAGCAAGCATCAAAACTGCTTAACAACCCTAATGACAATAGAATATTCTGGTCAACTCTTAATTCTTTCAATAATAACTTTAACAAGTCATCTTCCATTCCCCCACTAAAATCTTCAGATGGCGACATTACAAATGACCCACGTGGGGAAGCAGATATCTTTGCCAGTACCTTAGCCAGAAACTCTACCATAGACGATACCAACCAGAATGTCCCAGTAATGGAACTTGATTCTCCCGAAATTGTCCCACTTAAAATACAGACAAGATACGTAAAATCCATCCTAGACAATTTACTTACCAACAAAGTTCCAGGCCCAGAAGGAATTCCGCCAATTGTTTTGAATAAGTGTTCCCCTGAACTTGCCTCTGTCCTAGCTAAATTATTCAGACTATGCATACGTACTTCTTTATTCCAAAATTCACGGAAAGAAGCCAATATCCACCCAGTTCCGAAGAAAGGAAGTTCGTATGACCACTCCAATTACAGACCAATAGCTGTCACATCTTCTCTTGGTAAGGTATTTGAAACTTTAATTAATAAGCACATTGTTAAACATCTTGAATCCAACAACTTAATTAGTGATAGACAATATGGTTTTCGCCACGAAAGATCCACCATTGACATACTCAATCTCTTAACTTATACCATTCGTCAATCAATTGATCTTTTTGGAGAAACTCATGCAGTAGCCCTTGATATCTCTAAAGCTTTCGACAGAGTATGGCACCGTTCCCTGCTGTCCAAAACCCCTTGCTATGGACTAACGTCTTTTGTTCCTTTGATTTCTTCTTATCTTAGTGACAGGAAAATAAGAGTAAAAGTAGATGATGACTGTATATTCCAATTTCCACTCAATTAACGCCGGCGTGCCGCAGGGATCAGTTCTGGTGCCAACCCTATTTCTGGTTCATATTAATGATCTCTTATCTGTCATCCACAATCCCATTCACTCATATGCAGATGACTCAACATTGCATAGTTAATTCACACTCAGACATCCATTTACAAAGTCTAATATCTCTACCTCACAACTCAGTACAGCCATCTCCATAAATCAATATCTATCTACAATCAGTGAATTGGGACAAAACAACCTTATCTCTTTCATTGCTAGTAAAACTAAATATACAGTTTACTAATAGACAGATATTGCCAGATTCGTACATTACCTTCAGTGCTACTAATATTCTCATCTCCAAAAGTATTGAAATTCTTGGCGTCTCACTTAACAGTGCCCTCAGCTGGACCTCTCATGTCAGATCATTTGCTAAAACCGCCTCAAAGAAACTTGGATTATTGTACGGAGTCCATAACTTCTTCGCCGATGAGCAGTTAGCTATAATTTATAAGAGTCATGTGCGCTCTCAGCTTGAATATTGCTCACCTTTGTGGAATGGTTGTGGAAAGGTTGCATTAAGACAACTAGACAAAATTCAGAACAAAGCTGTTAGAATCATTAACAACCCTGCCATTACAAATAAACTACCTCCCCTGCAAGTAAGAAGGAATGTTGCCTCCCTTGCATTATTTTACAGATATTTTTTTGGCAAATGCTTAGACGAAGTTGCGTCCATGGTGCCACCTCTCCATGCCTTCCCTCGTGCTACACGGGCATCTGGTAGCGCTCATGACTGGAATGTCACTCAGCCATATTGCAGAACTTCTGCCTATCAGAATTCTTTCATTCCCCGAACTGCATCTCTCTGGAACTCGCTTCCCCAGAGTTGTTTCCCTCCAAATTTCAACCCACAACTGTTCAAGTCTAACTGTTACAGATATTTTATGAACAGAGGACACCAGTAATCTGGTGTACGGATTATTTTTTTTTACTCATTTGTTTTTCCTTCCTCCGTTCTGTTATTTATAAAAAAAAAAAATGCCAGGAAAAATATTATCTTATGGAAATGTAATATGTGTAGGTTTGTAGATAACGCGTACATATCAAGACGAAAAGACAAGTCAGAGAGCGCATACCTCCGCCAAAGCCTATACCAGACAACTCAAATCACCACCAAAAGGTAATCAGCTCTTCCTTGGCCCGTAATCCACTTATCTATGAAACTTTATTGAAATCCGTCAATAACTTTGTAGGGTCTTGTGGACACACACACACACACACACACACACACACACACACACACACACACACACACACAAAGGATGAATAAACAACTTCCTCCAGTTTTTGATGGCAAAGGTAATAACGAGCGTGTGGCCCGTATCTCATTGGTTAAGGAAGGTCCCTAACACCTCATCCTTTGCGATTTATTATTGGTTTTTGCCGGCTAATATAATTTTGTACGTGATTTATCCTGAGTATGGCGATATTAGATGGATTTATACAACATACAGGGAACTGTAATGTACAGTAAACCAAATAAATCGCTTAGGAAGAGGTGTTAGGGAGCTTCCTTAACAGACACGAATGCGGGCGTGAGAGGAAGGTGAATGAAGTAAGGGTTGTGATTAACTGAGTGAGATGAGCAGAGTTAAGTGATAGACAATAGAGAATCAGCGATAATAACCAGGTGAGTGATTGAAAGCAAGGAATAGTAGTGAACGTGAAAGGGATAAATTATAGATGTAGTAAACCGGAAAGAGAAAGAATGTAAACGTATTATACAGGAAAGAGAAAGAATGTAAGCGTATTAAACCAGAAAGAGAAAGAATGTAAGCGTATTAAACCAGAAAGATAATGAATGTAAGCGTAGTAAACCGGAAAGAGAATGAATGTCAGCGTGGTAAACCGAAAGAGAATGATTATAGACGTAGTAATCGGAAAGAGAATGAATGTAGGCGAGATGAGTGAGAGAGCCGAGCGAAAAATAAAAAGTAAAGAGGGAAGGATGATGAGCTTGGGAGAGAAGAATGAAAAGAAAGAAAACTTGGCTGTGAGAGGGATAAAGGAAAGCAATTACAACTACGAATGGGGACAAAGGGAGAAATAGAGAACAATCTGAGGAAAGAGGAAGATAAAAAGGGAAGAGGGAAAAAAGAGGGAGAAGCAGAAAAGTAGAGAGGGGAAAACAAGATGGAAAGATGAACAAGAGAATAAGTTTGAAAATAAACAGTAATAGATAGAGAAGGGAAGAGCAACCAGGAGAGAGAGAGAGAGAGAGAGAGAGAGAGAGAGAAGATAACGAAATCGATTAAGCTATATTCAGAAGCAAAGAGGAGAAATGGAGAAGAACGTGGAAAATCAGAGACAGGAGAAGAGAGGTGGAGAAAGAAAGAAGAACACTGAGGGGAAAGAGGAAGAGAATGCGTTACGAGAGAGAGAGAGAGAGAGAGAGAGAGAGAGAGAGAGAGAGAGAGAGAGACAGAGACAGAGAGACAGAGAGACAGACAGACAGAGCGAGAGAGAGAGAGAGAGAGAGAGAGAGAGAGAGAACTATAAAAAGATAATAAATAAGGAGAAGGACGTAAATAAATTCAGTAATTTGATAACAGTGGAAGAAGGCAGATAAAGGGATTAATGATATGGAATGAGAGAAACAGAAGAGGGGGAATAGAATATGATAACAGAGAGGATGAGAGAAAATAAAGATGTAAAGGAAGAAATATATAACGATGGAGGGGAGACTGTGGAGCAAGATTATTTAAGACGAAGAAGAAAAGGAAAGGAGAGAGAGAGAGAGAGAGAGAGAGAGGAAGAGAAATAGGAGAAAGAGAAAAGACAGTGAAGCGATTACATGAGAAAAGTGATCAAGGAAGAGGAGAAATGAGGAAAAGGGAAGAGGAAGAAGGAATTATTAAGATAGAAAAATGCTAAGCAGAGAGAGAGAGGGAGGGAGGGAGGGAGATGAGAAATGTGAGAGAAGAAATTCGTAGAGAAAAGAGAAAGAGAAGAGAAGAATAGAGAAGAAGAGAGACTATGGGAAGAGGAGACATGGTGTGTGTGTGTGTGTGTGTGTGTGTGTGTGAGGGGGGGGAGGATTAGAACGAGAATTGGAGAGGTGAGATGGGAAAAAAAGGGAGGGAGAGGAGGATAGATGGCGAGAGAGAATGAGAGGAGAAAGTAGGAAAGAGAAGAGGGAGACAAAAAGAGATTAGGAGAAAAAAGGGAAAGGAGAGAAGAGAGAATCGAATGAGCGAGAGAGAAAAGGAAGAGTGGAGAATAAGAGAGGGAAGAAGAGCTGGAACAGATCAAGGAAGAAAGGTGGCGTGGAGGAGAAAGAGGAGTGAGACTGGTGGGTGTAGGAGGAGAGGAGGAGAGAAAAAAGAAGGAGAAGAGAAGAGGAAGAGAAGAGATGAGTAGGAAAGTGATATTAAACCAGGGGAAGAGAAGAAGAAAAACAAGAGATGAAGGAAGCGAGAGAAGAGTGACTCAAGAGGAAGTCAAACATCTTAAGAAGAGAGGAAAGAAAAACCTTAGTAATATCAAGTAACAGGAGAGAAACGTATGGGGGTGTGTAAAGGGAGGCTGGTAAGCCTAGGGAACATGAGTCGTTAATGAGTTGGGACAGAAGCTCTCGGAGGTCCTTTCGTCGGGGCACACCTCACACGATGCGGCGTCAGACAGTTGATAGATTATTGGATGGATAGGTTGGAAGGTAGATAGATAGATAGGTAAATTGATATGTCGGTGGGTAGGTATTTAGGTAGGTAGATGGATGGATGGATGGATGGATAGATAAATAGAAAGATAGATAAACGGACAGATAGATAGATAGATATATGAATGGCTGGCTGGATGGATGGGTAGGTAGGCTGGTAGGTAGGTAGGTAGTTAGACAGGCAGGCAGGCAGGTAAATAGGTCAGTATGTATGTACAGTATGTATGCAGGAAAGTAGGTAGATATATAGGTAGGTAGGCAGATAGACAGACTGATAGATAAATAAATAGATAGATAAATAAATAGAGGGAGGAGAGAAGGTGGATTTCATAAAGTAGAGGCAGATTTAGTAGGAAAGGAAAAAATGAAACAAGCAAATAAAGAACTGTAAAACGAAGAGAGAGAGAGAGAGAGAGAGAGAGAGAGAGAGAGAGAAGCTGGAAAGAAGACAAAAGAGAAAATGAAAGGGAGTGGGAGAAGAGATTAATAGAATAATATATATATATATATATATATATATATATATATATATATATATATATATATATATATATATATATATATATATATACACACACATATAAGTTGTGGTGTGGATGTGGATGTGATAGAAAGTGTTAGGAGAAACACACTGAGGTGATTTGGCCATGTGGAGAGGATGGATAGTGAGAGACTGACGAGGAGAGTGTATGTGAGTGAGGTGGAAGGTGAGAGAAGGAGTGGAAGGCCAAGGATGAGATGGAGGGATGGAGTGGAGAGGTACTGTATATTACACAGGATTACACAGGAAAGCAAACAGCAACAGACCTTATGGTCCTTTCGAGGCTGCTTGTTAGAGAAAACTATGACTACAAGATCTAACTCTACATGCTGAAGGATAAGGATAGTAAAGCAAGAAGGCTCCCCCCACCACCAAACCCTCCAGGAAAAAGTGAGAAAAACCACCATGCAGCATGGAAAAACTGACATGGAAATTTTATAGGAAACTTTGGAAAGGAAAAGTCACATTCTATAATACTTTATCTATAAGCTACCCGATAGAGTAATCTGAAAGAGAAAGTAAACATATAAAATAATAGTTACGACGTGACATTATAAACCGGTACATTGAGTTAATGGGAAGTCTGTGGACATAACGTGGAAGCTACACACTGCACAGTGTGGATGTTTAGGGGTGGTGCGGCAGCCTTGCCTGGCGCTTTTAAGGTAGGCAGCAGTCAATCAGGCCCTAGCTCCGTTTGCTCCACTGAGACAGGGAACTCTCCCATGTGGGACAAGTACACAAGTTTCATCCTGAAGCAGTGACCCCTGGTACATTAAAAAAATCCCGATGGTGGTCACTTGACTAACAGGGACCCTCAGTGATCCACAGCCCATCACAGGTCGAAAGTTAAGAGTAGTGACCGTTAACTCAGGGTTATCTGTGCAGATCCTAATCTGGGATTATATTGCTTTCTTTGCACTGGGGACATTAAAAAATATACAAGACGGGTGTCTTAGATTAAAGGGGACTGCACAGTGCACAGTGTGGATGTGCAATGCACAGAGTGGATGTTTAGGGGTGGTGCGGCAACCTTCCCTGGCGCTTTTTAGGTACGCAGCAGTCAATCAGGCAATAGCTCCGTTCACTCCACTGAGACAAGGAACTCTCCCATGTGGGACAGTACACAAGTTTCATCCTGAAGCAGAGACCCCTGGTACATTAAAAAAATCCTGATGGTGGTCACTTGACTAACAGGGACCCTCAGTGATCCACATCCCATCACAGGTCGAAAGTAAAAGTAGTGACCGTTAACTCAGGGTTATCTGTGCAGATCCTAATCTGTGCTTACTGTATATTACCTCATTTGCTTTGGGTAAATCGAAAAACGTATAATGACGTGACGTGACGCTATGTTAAGTTTGCGGGGTGTCCTGTAGACAAGAGGGGACTGCACAGTGTGGATGTTTAGGGGTGGTGCGGCAGCCTTGCCTGGCGCTTTTAAGGTAGGCAGCAGTCAATCAGGCCCTAGCTCCGTTCACTCCACTGAGACAGGGAACTCTCCCATATGGGACAAGTACACAAGTTTCATCCTGAAGCAGTGACCCCTGGTACATTAAAAATCCTGATGGTGGTCACTTGACTAACATGGACCCTCAGTGATCCACAGCCCATCATAGGTCGAAAGTAAGAGTAGTGACCGTTAACTCAGGGATATCTGTGCAGATCCTAATCTGTGCTTATATTGCTTTGTTTGCCCTGAATAAATTGAAAATATATAATATCGTGACGCAACACTATGTACGGGTACATTGTTTACGGGGTGTCTTGTAGACAAAAGGGGCAAGAACTCACATGTACCGTAGCTATAAAAGCAAGTTATTCGGACAGAAAAAGAGTCAGCTGAGGATTCTCGTGCAAATACTTGTCTAATTTGTTTTTGAATGTCTCGATTGAGATACTGTTCACGGTATCTGAGGATAATCTGTTCCAGATATTTACAACTCTGTTAAAGAAGAAGTATTTTGCTTTGTGGGATTGGAATCGCTTTCCCATGATTTTGCAGCCATTACTTCTGGTTTGACTCGACCGGTCTATATCAAAATATTTATTCATGTCTAAGTTGTCATATCCCTTCATGATTTTGAAAACTTCAATAAGGTCCCCTCTTAACCTGCGCTTCGTTAGGCTAAATAATTTAAGTTCTTTAAGGCGTTCCTCATATGGTTTGTTTCTAAGTCGTGGTATCATTTTTGTGATTCTTTGCTGAATTTTCTCTAATTTTTCAATGTCCTTTCTGTAGTACGGAGACCAGAATTGCACACAATACTCAAGGTGGGGGCGCACTAGCGAGTTGTACACGGCAAGTATGACTTTTTCCGATTTAAACTCGAAAGTTCTTCCAATAAAACCCACTAGCTTGTTTGCAATTTTAACCGCATCAGTACACTGCTTGCTTGGTTTTAGGTCATTTGATGTTATCAGACCAAGATCCTTTTCACTGTCTGTACTTGATAACTAAATATTGTTCATTTTGTAAGTTGCATGGACATTGTTACTTCCAATATGAAGTACTTTACATTTTTCTGTGTTGAATTTCATTTGCCATTTTTCTGCCCAGCTTGCTAAAGTATTAAGGTCATTTTGTAACTGCTGCCACTGTAATTTTGAAGTGACTTTACTGGTTATTTTAGTATCATCTGCAAATTTGGATACTTTACAATTTAGACCCTCATCAATGTCATTTATATAGATAATAAAAAGTATCGGTCCAAGTACTGAGCCTTGGGGAACGCCGCTGATCACATTACGCCATTTGGATTCCTTTCCGTTTATCACAACTCGCTGTTTTCGGTCTGAATGCCAGTCTTGTAACCATTTTTGCGTATTTCCTTTTATTCCATGTGCTTCTATTTTTCTCATGAGACGCTTGTGAGGGACAGTGTCAAATGCTTTCTGAAAGTCGAGGTAAATTATATCTACTGCTCTTGAGTCATCGTATGATTTGTAAACATCATGGAAGAAGTCCAGTAAGTTAGTTAAGCATGAACGACGATGTCTGAATCCATGCGGCGAGTCTTTAATTATATTATTTTCTTCTAGATAATTAACTATTTTATCTCTTATGATTTTTTCCATTAACTTGCACACTACTGATGTTAAGCTGATTGGTCTGTAATTTCCTGAGTGCGACTTATTTCTTTTTTTGAAAATTGGTGTTACATTTGCTAGTTTCCATTCGCGTGGAACTTTCCCAGTACTTAATGATTTATTGAATAAGACAGAGAGTGGCAGCAGTAACTCATGTTTTGCTTCTTTGAGAATTCTCGGTGATATTTTATCGGGGCCAGGGGTTTTGTTCATGTTCGTACTATTTATGGCTGAAAGGATATCGTTATTATGGATAGCATAGTTACTAAGGACTGTGCTATTTGCTTGGTTTGTGGGTAACAGTAGGTTTCTGGTGGTGTTTTCTACTGTAAAAACAGACGCAAAGTAATCGTTAAGAATGTTTGCCATTTCGACCTCATTAGAGATGAGGGGGTGTGAGCTAGGGGCAGGGCAGTGAAATGGGGGGGGGATAGGGAGACGTGGAGGCGATTTGTTTTTGGCCACCCCGTACGGGACTAAGGAGTCTGGCAATAGATAGATAGATAAGAGAAAAGATAAAGGAGGGGGGGAGTATGAGAAAGTTAGAGAGCGATATTAAAAGCATTACTCGTGCAAATGAGGCAGAAAAAAACAAGCAAACACTCCTTACGATTTCTGACTAAACATTACACGACCGAGAGAGAGAGAGAGAGAGAGGAAAATACATACTGGACCTCGAGTTGCGCTTAATATTCGGCGATGCGTAATCGTGGTATAAATTGTTCCGACTTTTAGGAACTCGTACACTTAGACCATATCTCTCTCTCTCTCTCTCTCTCTCACACACACACACACACACACACACACACACACACACACACACACACACACACACAGCCCTACTCCTGACTTACGACACCATGTCATTCTCTCTCTCTCTCTCTCTCTCTCTCTCTCTCTCTCTCTCTCTCTCTCTCATAACTGATTTTTTTTTTTATATGTGTGTATCCGTATGTATGTATGTATCTGTCTGTCTGTCTGTCTGTAACTATGTGTCACTATCTCTCTGTCGATCTATCTATATATCTCTATCTGTATCTATATATTATCTAATATACTATAGCAGTAGCCGTGTGTGTGTGTGTGTGTGTGTGTGTGTGTGTGTGTGTGTGTTTTGGGCAGCCGAAACTACACATTCAAATCGCACCAAAATTGGCACAAAAATCGCAAAAAATTCGCTGATGTGAAAAAACTTAGTCCCATCAAGATTGAAAAACTTTACCATATTTAAAGAGCGATCACATTTTGTCCAAAAAAGCCGCTCCTGAAGCCCGGCATAGGATCTCCGTGGGATTTTTTGCCCCTAGGTACAACTAAAATAAATGTGTCTGTGTGTGTATTTCGGACTTGCGTTCGGACAACTTGGGTTCCATTCCCGAAGCTGCAAATAACACGATCAATTGGTTAGCTGCAAAAAATCCAAGTGACAACGTTAGACTAGAACAGCACATAAACGGACCATCATGGGCCCGTCATGAAGTGCGAGGAAACGAGTGCGAAGCATGAGAAAGTGAGCGCGCAGCGCGAGAGCCCTCCGCAGGAGCAAGTGTGGGAGGGCCTGAAGGGCCCACGAGCACTTGTATATATCTATATCTGTATATGTATTTATCTATCCATCTATCTATCCGTCCATCTATCCATCTATCTATCCGTCTATCTATCCATCTATCTATCTGTCAATCTATCTGTCTATCTATCTATCTATCTATCTATCCCTATATCTATATCTATATCTACACTATATATATCTAGCTATCTATATATATACACTGTATAACCATTAAGGAGAGAGAGAGAGAGAGAGAGAGAGAGAATCCATAAACCTTTTAATGTATTCAGATTGTACATGATTTGGGGAAATAGAAATGTTAAAGTGGCAGTATACTGGAAAGCCTGAAAACTATGATATATAGAGACCTGAATGTCGATGAAATATATCTATCTATATATTGCCAGACGCCTTAATCCCATTACGGGTGGCCACAAATAAATCGCCTCCATGTCCCCTTGTCTCCCACCATTTCACTGCCCTGCTCCCGGCCCACACCTCCCTCTCTCATATACCTCACTACTCCATCCATGCATCTCATCGTCGGCCTCCCCCTCCCTCTCCCCCCCTCCACCTCAACCACATACATTCTCCTCGTCAGTCTCTCACTCTACATCCTCTCCACATTGCCAAACCACCTCAGTGTGTTTCTCCTAACGCTTCCTATCACATCCACATCCACACCACGACGCCCCTTCACTTCCTTATTTGTCAGTCTGTCTCTCCACGTGACTCCACATACTCCTCTCAAATAACTCATTTCCACTGCTCTCACTCTTGACTTCCGTCCCTCGAGCGAGGTCCAAGGTTCGCTTCCATACGGTAGAGAGTGTAGCACAATACTGTGCTGTCATGTACTAACTTTTCACTTCCATGCTCATTTCCCTATTTCTTATCACTGCTTTCAAGGAACCAGCAATCTTTCTTCCTTGTTGTACCCTTTCAAGCACTTCACCCTCTAAACTTCCATCCTTACTCATCACACAACCCAAGAACTTAAATGCACTCACATTTTCCATTTCCTCCTCATCCACCCTCACTTTACATTCATTGAGTTCACTTCTCCCGAAGACCATCATTTTACTCTTCCCTACATTGAACTTTAGATTCTGTTTCTTACACACTCTCCCAAACTCATTCACCAAGCCTTGCAGCTCCCCTTCGTCTGCACTTAACAACACAGTATCATCTGCAAACAACAGTACAGGGAATTTCCACACACTGCCCTCTCTCACTAGAGCCACTCCAACATCCACTGCACTACCTTGTATCTCTTTTATAACCCCATCCATATACAGATTGAACAACCATGGAGACATAACACATTCCGTTTTCAATCCAGCCTTCCAAAAGAAAAATTCACTCAGTTCACCATCCACACGCACTGCAGCCTTAGCACCATCATACATACTCTTCACGGCATTCAACAACTTCCCATGTACTTCATATATTCTTAATACTTTCCATAATCCTTGTCTATCCACCCTGTCATATGCTTTCTCCAAATCCATGAAGGCCGCATACAACTTCTTTCCCTTCTCTAGAAACTTTTCCACCAAAGACCTCAGAAATATCTGATCTACACAACCTTTTCCTTTCCTAAAACTTCCCTGTTCTTCTCCAACTATTTCCTCTGTTATTTCCCTAACTCTGTCAATAAGTATCCTGCCATTTACTTTTCCTATTACTCTTAGAAGTCAAATGCCGCTATGATTACCACATACTTCTTTTTCCCCCTTTTCTAACGGACAGATACATACATACATACATACATATGTGCATACATAAGAACAGTAAAAATAAATTAAAATCATGGGTTTCAGATAGTAGTCCAGAGTCCTGTAAGTGCACATTGTGCATCATTGATTTGTGTATTGTGGTTTGTGGAAGCGTGTCTTTTTCATTATATAAATGACAGCACCCACTTGTCTGTGATTAATACAAATGATGATATAGACAAAAAGTGTGGAACATGTTCGAACGGGCAAGCTTGCTGATCTTGTTATTTTATCTTTAAAAAGTGTGCCATACCTTTTTCTATCTTTTGCCAGACGCCTTAATCTCGTAAGGGGTTGCCACCAACTAATCGCCTCCATGTTGCTCTCTCCCCCGCCATTTCACTGCCCTGCTTCCAGCTCACATCCCTCTCTCATATACCTCTCCATTCCATCCCTCCATCTCATCCTTGGCCTCCCCCACCCTCTCCCCCCCACCCCCGCACGCACATAGTCTCCTCGTCAGTCTCTCGCTCTCCATCCTCTCCACATGGCCAAACCACACCTTTTTGCCTCATGTTAATGCACACTGAAATGATCCTGAATCAGAATGTGATTTTTATTAGTGTAAAGGCATGTGAGTAACACACTAAATATTTGTGCTTAATTAATTTTTTTTCTTTTTACTCTTATCAGCCGTGTGTTGGCAAGTTTGGGAAAATTGAAGGAACACCTATTACTCATCATGGGCTTTCCATTGATGTTTATCGGTCCGCTGAGGTTTTATTATTACCCGAGATAACCCACTTTTCGTACTCAGATTGGCGATTTTTTTTTTTTTTTTTTTTTTTTGCTCATGTTTAGTCTTGAGAAAAACAGAGCACATCAAAACTAGAAAATACTCAAAGAGCACATACCTTCGCCAATGCCATTGTCATTAAAAAGGATCCGGATCCGGATCCGTGGAGATATTGTATGCAATACGTAGGATCCAGATCCGTCCCAAATTTAATCAATTGTTTCTTGACCCATGACCCAGTCTTCCACAAAATTTTGTTGCTATTCATCGAGAACTCTTGGAGATATTGTGCGGGATACATAGGAACTGGTCCTGATCCGGATCTGCCCCCAAACTTAATCAATTCTTTCTTTGTCCCTGGCGCACCCTTCCACAAAATTTCATTGAAAACCTTCGGATATATTGTGCGAGATAGACTGCAGCACCAGTCGAGCAGGGCAGTACTCCCGAGGTGGATGGAAAGCTGATGACAGGGAGTGCTGGAGCTCCCGTTTCATCAGCCCTCAGGACTAGTTCCTGACCATCCCCCTTTGCTGAGCTTCTTCAGTGTCTCAGTTACACAGAGAGTAGGCCACCATGCTCTCCAGTACAAATTTCTCTAACTATCTACATCAAGCTACATGCACAGTACACACTACACTTCCTATTCAAAATTCACTAAAACGGCGTCTCATCACCAAGCCTCGGAGTCCCCACAGGGGGGACCATAAATGCCCCCACCATCCGCCCCTCTCCTGGTGACGACTCGAGGTGCCTGGAACAACTGTCTGACTCTCTTCTTCTTCATTTCTGCAACATTTGCGGCCTTTCCTCTAACTTTCGCTCTGTTGAGCACCACCTCTCCTCCTCTAAACCTCACCTTCTTTTTCTAACTGAGACTCAGCTGTCTGAGGCAACTGACAGCAAACCCTTTTCTGTATCCTCCTACTTTCCCTATAGTCATTTCAAAGCCAAAGGTGGCTGTTGTGTATATATAAGCAACGACTTATCTTGCTCTCGTGTTCCTGAACTCGATTCTTCTGAATTCTCAATAACTCTGGCTTCAGCTTTCCTGTCATTCTCTAACTAAATATATCTGTGCTGTTTACTTATCCCCTAATTCTACTGACAATCAAAAATTCTTCGACTATCTTACTTCTACGATGGAACACATTCTATTCATTTCTCCTTTCTCTGAAATCTCCATTCTAGGAGAATTCAATGTTCACCACCACCTTTGGCTCTCCTCTCCTTTCACTGATCTACCTGGTGAACAAGCCTACATCTTCTCTATCCTTAATGACCTAGAGCAGCTTGTACAGCACCCTACCCGTATTCCTGACCGCCTTGGAGAGAGCTCCAACATACTTGACCTCTTCCTCACAACTAATCCTTCTGCTTACTCTGTTAATCTTTTCTCTCCGTTGGGCTCCTCCGATCACAACCTTATTACCTTAACCTGTCCTATCACTCCGGTACGGCCTGTGGACCCTCCAGGGAAACGTTGTCTGTGGCATTTTGGAGCCGTGGACTGGGAGGCCCTCAGGCAGTACTTCTTTGATTTTCCCTGGAATGATTATTGCTTCCATGGCCAGGAGCCATCTGAGTGTGCCTTGCGCATTACGGAGGTTATTCTCTCGGGCATGGAAACATACATTCCTTTTCTCATATCCTTTGACTAACGCAAGAAAGCCTTGGTTTAATCACGCATTTTCTAATGCTGTCCGCAACAAGGAGAGGGCCTACAAAAGGTTCCGGAGCCAACCCACCCCTGAATCACATCATCTTTACGTTTCTGTCCGGAATCGTGCTAAGTCTGTTCTTTGCTCTACTAAAAATAATTTCATCCATACTAAATGCTCTCAACTCTCCAACTCGAATTCTTCCCGCTCCTTCTGGCACCTTGCAAAAAATCTTTCTAACAACTCTACCTCATCATCCCTTCCCTCCTCTTTTCTACTCTGATGGTTCTGTAGCTATTTATTCAACTTAAAAAGCAGATATCTTCGCACAGAACTTTCTCCTCCAATTCCACCTTAGACGATTCCAGTGCTGTTCCTCCATCACTTCCCCCCTCTGACTTCCTCATGGCTGACATTAAAATTTCTTCAGCTGATGTATTTTCTGCCATCACTGGCCTCAGTACTAACAAGGCATATGGGCCTGATGGGGTCCCTCCTGTTGTTCTCAAGAACTGTGCTTCTGTGCTTACTCTCTGCCTAGGCAAACTCTTTCGCCTTTGTCTGTCAACTTGTACCTTTCCTTCTTGCTGGAAGTTTGCTCTCATTCAGCCAGTCCCAAAGAAGGGTGACCACTACCAACCCTCCAACTATCGTCCAATTGCTTTAACGTCCTGTATTTCAAAAGTTTTCGAGTCAATTCTCAATAGAAAAATTTTAAGGCATCTTTCCTATCACAACCTTCTTTCCAATCGTCAGTACGGGTTTCGTCAAGGACGCTCCACCGGCGATCTTCTCACCTACCTTTCAGACTCCTGGTCATCCTCCTTTCGGGACTTTGGCAAAAGCTTTGCCATTGCACTTGACATCTCAAAGGCTTTCGATCGAGTCTGGCATAAATCTTTAATTTCCAAACTGCCCTCCTACGGTTTCTATCCTTCTATCTGTGCCTTCATCTTCTCCTAGATCTATCAACAGTGGTGTTCCTCAGGGCTCTGTCCTATCACCAACTCTCTTCCTTTTATTCATCAATGATCTTCTAAGCTGTACATCTAACCCTATCCACTCATACGCTGATGACTCCACCCTTCACCTTTCCATTCGGTTCTCGCAACGCCCATCTCAACAGTTACTTCAACAAACAAGGGATGAGACTATGGCACACCTAATGTCTGACTTAGCTCTTATCTCTGACTGGGGTAAAAATAATATGGTTGTTTTTAATGCATCTAAGACTCAGTTCTTACACCTATCAACCCTACAAAATCTTCCACAGGTATACCCACTAATGTTTAATAATATTCAGCTTAATCCTGCACCATCCTTGAACATGCTTGGGGTTTCATTTACTCGGGACTTATCTTGGAAAGATCATATTACATCTCTTGTAAAATCTGCTTCCAAGAGATTGGGTGTGCTAAGCCGACTCCGCTCTTTCTTTACCCCTGCACAATTGTTGACTCTATACAGGGGTTTTATCCGCCCTTGTGTGGAGTACAACTCTCATGTGTGGGGGAGGCTCCCATATACAGCTCTTCTCAATAGGGTGGAGTCAAAGGCTTTTCGTCTCATTAACTCTCCTCCTCTTACTGACTCCCTTCAACCTCTGTCTCTTCGCCGCACTGTTGCATCTTTATCTCTTTTCTATCGCTGCTTTAATGGTCACTGCTCCTCTGAACTGTCTGCTTGCATTCCTCCACCTCTACGACGGGCACGTAGCACCCGTCTGGCAGCAAACTCTCATCCCTTTTCTGTCCAGCTCTCTAATGCAAGAGTTAGCCGTTACTCCCAGTCTTTCATTTATGCAACAGGTCAACTCTGGAACTGTCTCCCTCTGTCTGTATTTCCTGCTTCCTATGATCTCCAGTCTTTCAAACGCAGTGTGTTCAGGCATCTCAAAATGATCGGATCTTGAATTTGGCTCTCTATTGTATTTTGCTCTTCTCTTGGAAGGAACTGTTACTGCGGGCTCATGGCCTTTGGTTCCTTCTTCCTCGCATAGAAAAAAAAAATCCGGATCCTCTCCAAAATTTGGTCAATTCTTATTGGCCCATGGCCCACCCTTCCAAAAAAATTCGTTGATATTCATCGAGAACTTTGGAAATGTCGTGTGGACAAACAAACAAACAGACAAACAGAGGTGAATACATGCATAATCTCCTCTAGGCTTCGTTGGCGGAGGTAAACATACTTCTTCGTAAGCTTTACAGCAACGTGTGTAAGTCAGCGGTAGCATTTATAATACTAGAAATATCCCAGTCTTGGTGCTCAGTGTAGTTATTTTTGGCTTTTCAGTAACATGGTGTGGCAGTGAGAGGAACGTCGCCTAATTAACACCTATTACGTTTACACAAGCATTCCTTCCACATGGAAAGGTCCACTGTAACTTTAATGTCTGTAAAAGTCCTATGTGGGCCTCAGTTTGGCTTTTTTTTTTTTTTTTTTTATGTAGTGGTGAAATTTGAGAAAAGTCACGTAAATAACACCTGCTGCTTTTTCATTAGCTTTCCAGTTACATTCGTTGATCAGAAGTAGTTTATTAGTCTCTGAAATAACATGGATTTAGTGGTGTATATAGGCGTCCACACCTTACTACCCGCCTTATAATGTTCACTCGTCTCACCGGTGGTAGGTGGAGTTGACCATCCACTCACTTGATGTAGTGCTGCATACTTCTACTTTCACCCTTATCAATTTGTTTTTCTTTGTGCCACCTTTTCTTCCCGTTCTCTCATCCTTCCTGTCACTAAACTCTTCTTTCCTCTTCAGGTAGCTCTACATTAAGTGACAAGCTTAATGGTTTCGTGTTACCCTGGAAACTATTTACAACGCTGGGTGGTAACCATATAACCAAACAATGGTGTGATTTGGAGCCTACCGTGGTGCCCCGGCTAATTAGGTGAAGAACGCAATTGGGACGTCCACCTGGGAACTCGACCTCAAAACTCCGTCCTGCATCTCCTTGTGGCTAGGAGCGGTCAACCCCAAGGGAACATCAGTTCACCGCACTGAATGACCCTGTAGGGGCAGTTGCTTGCCATCGTTGAGGGGTCTGCTCGTCTAGACTGACAGGGGTCGCTCAACAACAAAAATTCGGTCGTTCCTTCGAACAATAAGCTGTGTATCATTCAGCCATCTCTGATGTTAAGGGAAACTAATGACAGATAAAGTGAATTTATAAGTAACATGTTTTCCAGACCTCTACAAGGAGTGGACGACCAGCCCTCCGTTCTTGTCTCTATAAGGGCAGTTAGTTAAACGCAGGGAATACGTGGTGTGGAACCAGAAAAAAAGAAGTCCGTGCAGCGGGATTGGATCTTGGGACCATACGGTTTGCAGTCAATCACCCCACCACCCAGTCTCATAATTTGATATGTAAGCCATTAGAACACAGTCAATACCCGATAATTTTATTCCCAGCTCCAAAGGCAAGTAAAAGCAGTGACTCTGTGTTGGTGCATCTTGCCAGGACATGAAGCACCGTGTGGCAGACTCTTAGCACTGGGACAAAAATGTATAATTTGCTGATACAGAGGGAGGAGGAAGGGGATGCAATGAGGAAGAGAGAGAGAGAGATTAAGTGTAAAAGAATTTGAGTCTTAGCACCCTAATAGTGTTAAGTTTACATCAGAAATTCCTACTTATAAAGAGGAGGCATGCTGCCGTAAATTATCCTTCCTCCGTGAGAATTTTCAGGACAATAAATTAGATACCTATTTTTTTTTCTAATTTGTTAAAGGCGTGGTTATGTTTTATGGAAAATATTTTGAGGGAGAGGGAGGATTAAGTGAGGCGGAAGAAAAAATATATACAAATTTAAAAGTACACTTCACACAACACATTCCATTTTTAAGTCAAAGTTATACTACCCATGAATATTTCCAGCAGCCGTGTAGAAAATAATTACGCGTCTGAGGTAGTTATTACTCGAAATTCCACAAAATATTTACAGTATTTATAAATCCACACTACAGCTACCACTACTACCACCACCACCAACACCATGACCATCACCACCCCCACCACCACCACTACCACCATCAGCACCACCACTACCACCACCACCACAATATCAATGCATTCCAAATTATCATGAGTTTTAGTGAGCCTTTGTAATCAAAATTATAATAATCTTAATTATCATAACTTGTCTTTCAGGTAATGAATTATGTTTGGAGTTAGTTTCCCAAGTATGTTTCCAAGATGCGGACGTCACAGTACCCCCCGAGTTTACTATACCCTTTTTACACAAACTTGGCCTAATATTGTTCTCCTTTTATCATCACTGCTGAGTTGAAGATTAACACGAGAATGATGCAAGTCACGAAGAAGTGCTGTGGGAAGGATGTAGAGACATAGCATTGTCTTCTTCTGCTACCGAGCTACGTAAAATAAGCACCAAAATTACGAATAAAAACAGTATAATAATTTAGTACATACTCAGTTACCTCACTAGCCCAACTCTTTATATTAAGTTCATAGAGGTCAATTATTCACTAAGATGTTCACGGTTTTAATGGTTTTTATTCCTCATCATCACTCATCATCCTCATCCTAATCATCTAGTTCATCATCATTAACATCATCATCATCATCATTATTTTTTATCGTGTTCGTGTCCACTTCATTTTCCTTCGTTCTCATGCTACCAACACTAAGTCAGTCAGGTCAGCTTCACCTCCCCAATCCTGGATAATCAGTTCCTAATCCAGCCTTACGTTCATCTTATTTCCAATTATTGCTCATCCGCGTCCTCCTCTTCTCTTGTTGCTCATCACAGCCCTCTCTCATTTTCCACCTGTAAGCGTTTGTAACTCTGTGTAACTCATTTCTTTTTATTCCATACTTTTTTTTTTTCATTTATCAGCTCTTACTTTCTACTTATTATTCATTTCCTACCATACTGATATTTCTTCATCTCTCATTTCATTTCCCGTTTTATTTTTGGCAGCAGTTTTCCCTGTCTCCATCTCTAGTATTTCAGTTTCCTGTCATGTGTCTCATACACTTCACTCACTTCCATTCCTTACATCATTTCACGCGTCACAGCCTTCTTTCACAGTCCATCTCATGTCCAGCATCCGTCTTAATATTGCCATCTCTTGTTATTCTCGTATCTCTCTCTCATTTCCATACTTTACCAGCCTCATACTGGTATCTTCTTTATTTTTCATTTCATTTCCAGGAACCGCTCCTGTACACTCATCATTTTCACTCACTTCAATATTTCTTATAACATCATTTCTCCCTACGCAACGGTCTTTTCTTTTATTATCAATCTCATTTCCATCAATTGCTTCCATTCTACTCTCCCATTTCCGCGTTATTACTCTTCTACCAATCATTCATCTCCATACATTATCCACATCCCATCATTTCTACCTGCCTACTCATATCCACTCATATTTTCCTACATATTATAGTCTTTTACCATTTTTCATCATTTTCAGTACCTGCTTCCACATTTCCCTCTCATTTCCACTCACTAGTCACTACCCTCATACCACTTACTCATTTCCATACCTGACTAACATCCTGTCATTTCTCCCTGCTTATCAGTGACATCAGCCCACGTTCATCTAGATTTCCAGCATCTACTTCCATTTACCTTACTTTTTGCACACTCTCTTCTTGCTCACTCTCTTACTTCTTGCCCACTGTTACTTCTTGCACACTCTCTTACTTCTTGCTCACTCTCTTCCTTCTTGCTCACTCTTTTATACTTCTTGCTCACTCTCATACTTCTTGCTCTCTCTTATACTCGTACTTCTTGCTCACTCACACTTTTTCCTCACTTTCATACTTTTTGCTCGCTCACTTCTTGCTCACTCTCTTACTCCTTGCCCACTCTCTTACTTCTTGCTCTCTCGCTTACGTCTTGCTCACTCTCTTACTTCTTGCTCACTCTCTTACTTCTTGCTCACTCTCTTACTTCTTGCCCACTTTTTTATTTCTTGCTCACTCTCACACTTCGTGCTCACTCTCACACTTCTTGCCCACTCTCACACTTCTTGCTCACTCTCATACTTCTTGCTCACTCTCATACTTCTTGCTCACTCTCATACTTCTTGCTCACTCTCATACTTCTTGCTCACTCTCATACTTCTTGCTCACTCTGTTATATTTTATTCATTTCACCCACTATACATCATTTCTCTGTCATTTTTCACGTTGTCATTGGGTTATATTATATTCATTTCATCCAGTATATACTCATTTCCCAACGTTTCTCCTTCATTTATACACTCGGCGTCATTTCACCCCTTTTGTGTTCTCATCTCTTTCCCCTCACTCACTCTCCCCTCACTCTCTCTCCCCCTTCACTCTCATTTCCCCTCAGGTTCCTCTTTGCACATTCCTTATTTCCGTTATTTCCCTATCTCTTTCCATCTCCCGTCCTCATCTCTCCCGTCTCTCGCTCTTTCTCATCTTTCTCCAGCCATAGGCTGTGAAGTTGGTGATGTTATGTATAAATCGACTCTCTCTCTCTCTCTCTCTCTCTCTCTCTCTCTCTCTCTCTCTCTCTCTCTCTCTCTCTCTCTCTCTCTCTCTCTCGTGTAGGTAGTAAGGAAAGCGTGATAAAAGTGTGATAGCGATGTCCAAGTGCACCTGAAGCACCTCCTCACGCCACCATAGGGACACATTCACTCCAACACTCACTCTAAAAGTCATCTCAAGCACAGCAGACCTACTCACCCGCCCCTCACAGCACTACAGACCTACCCACCCTCCCCTCACAGCACCACAGACCCACTCACCCGCCTCTCACAGCACCACAGACCCACTCACCTGCCCCTCACAGCACCACAGACCCACTCACCCGCCCCTCCCAGCACACAGACCTACTCACCCGCCCCTCACAGCACACAGACCTGCTCACCCGCCCCTCACAGCACCACAGACCTACTCACCCGCCTCTCCACAGCACACAGACCTACTCACCCGCCCCTCACAGCACCACAGACCACTACTCACCTGCCCCTCACAGCACCACATAGGACCTATTCACCCATGCCCTTCACAGCACCACAGACCTATTCACCCGCCCCTCACAGCACCACAGACCTATTCACCCGCCCCTCAGCACCACAGGACCTATTCACCCCGCCCCCTCACAGCACCACAGACCTATTCACCCGCCCCTTCACAGCACCACAGACCTATTCACCCTTGTCCCTTCACAGCACCACAGACCTATTCACCCGCCCTTACAGCACCACAGACCTATTCACCTGCCCCTCACAGCACCACAGACCTATTCATTCCGCCCCTCACAGCACCACAGACCTATTCATTCCGCCCCTCACAGCACCACAGACCTACTCACCCGCCCCTTACAGCACCACAGACCTACTCACCCGCCACTCACAGCTCCACAGACTTACTCACCCGCTCCCTCACAGCACCAAGGTTGGTTTTGGTGGTAGATGATTTTTTCCACTTACAGCCAGTGTACAGTAGGTGGAGGTGGTGGTGCGAGCTCAGATATTGCTTGGGAGCTGGCTCTTCCGATTGAGCAATTTGGATGATTTTTTTTTTTACGCCTCTTCCTCTCGTGGTACACGGGCATCTGGTAGCGTTCATGACTGGAATGTCACTGGAGCCATATTGCAGAACTTCTGTCTATCAGAATTCTTTATTCCTCGATCTGCACCTCTCTGGAACTTGCTGCCCCAGAATTGTTTCCCCACAAACTTTCAACCTATTGTACAGCTGTTCAAATCCAACTGTTTCAGATATTTTATGAATGAAGGACGCCAGTTATCTAGTATAAGGATTATTTTTTTATTCACTTGTTTGTTTTTTCTCTGTTATTAAAAAAAGGGGGAAGAAGGAACCAAAGGTCGTAAGCCTGAAAGATTGTTCCTCGAGGAATAAAACAGAACAAGATATCAGAGAGACAAATTCAAGATCCGTTCATTTTCTGGAGCAGCGTTGCTTTTAAATAGTTCCTCCCTGGTCTCCTGTAAGGCCTAACAAGTCAGTAAGACCTTCACTAACATCAGTATACTAGCCTTTCACTTCTATATATTGTATCAATCTTACAGGCTGTG
>NC_137026.1:2548173-2560673 GCF_032717465.1 Coenobita brevimanus | reverse complement strand
ATTAATTGGCTACATCATGATAAAGACATTGTATATATTATTATTATTATTTTTTAAGCGCAGAAACTCAAAAATATATATATTATACAAATCATGAATTCTCTCTCTCTCTCTCATTCATCCTCTTTTCCCATTCTCTCTCTCTACATGTCTTTCAGTTTCCCTTTCACCCCTCTCCTTCCCTATGCTCTCTCTCTCTCTCTACCTACCTATCTATCTACCTATCTATCTATTTACCTATCTACACATATAAGGTTTGAATATCTGTGGAATGACAGATAAAAACCCAAATACGACTATAAAAACATCATTAATTCCCTTATATTTATTTTATGGAAGATCTGAATCCCTTAGTACTGAATCTAATCCCCCGTGGAGGCCATTCTGGGGGTAGAGGCGCTAAAAGCCGGGTTCAGGCGTCTATACTTCTGGCGCGATCCTGCGAGATAAGGCGCGGATTTGGGTAACATATTTACGATTTACGACTGATTAGCGGGGATTGGGCGCGATTGGTGGCGATAGTTGGGTTTTCTGGCACCTCTGAGTTTATGAGGAGGGCTGGAGGGAAGGCTGGAGGGAATGGAGGAAAGGTGGAGCGAAGGAGGAGAGAATGGGAGGGGTCGGTTGAGGTGGGTTTAGTGGTAACGACGGGTAGGGTGGGCTGGAGGGAGGGGTCGGTTTTAGGAGGAAAGGAGGGAAAAGGAAGGTAGGTAGGTGGGCAAGGAGGTAGGGAGGAAAGGTAGGAAGGTTGGGAGGGAAGGAGAGAAGGCAGGAGGGAGGGGGGAGGAAGGTATTATGGAGAAAAAATGGGGAAAAACAACATGTCGACAGGAAGAGAAGAGTATAAACGCCAGAAGGTAGGCCGCCAAAAATATAAGCACCAGAAGAATCCAAACGCACCAAAAAGGATCTGAATCGCCTTAGCAGCTCACAAAACGATCCTAAAAATTTTCCTACGTCAATAATCAACCTTACGAATTTTTTACTCACATATTTACTCATAAAAATTCATCCAGTTCATTTAATAGGCTTTTCATCTTCAAATTATTCATGATTATTAATTCATCTGCTTTTAAACTGATACTTAAAAAAATTGCAAATATTATTCACATATCTATACATCTTAGCTCTACCGTCTACTTTACCCATATACTCATCTACTGGCCTACCTACCTACCTACCTACCTATAATTACCCTTCTACCTACCCATTTATCTACCCATTATCATACCTCCCCGTTCTCTCTCTCTCTCTCTCTCTCTCTCTCTCACACACACACACACACACACACACACACACACACACACACACACGTACAGGCCTGGGATATCCACTGAATAATACCCAGGTAGTGAGGTAACCCAAGTGCCCAGGTGTGTGTGTGTGTGTGTGTGTGTGTGTGTGTGTGTGTGTGTGTGTGTGTGTGTGTGTGTGTGTGTGTGTACTGCAAATGTTTATGGGTTTTATATGTGTATGGAAGAGTGTGTGCTTGTGTGTATGTGCGTATCCACCTAGGTGTACATGTCTGTGCATCAGTGTGTGTTTTTAAGTGTATGTGTATCTGATGGCAATGCAACCATGTACACATGCAATGGTTAGTGTACGTATGCATGTGTTTCTCTTAATATATGTACGCTTCCATGTATGTATGTATATGAATGCATGTGTATGTATGTGTGTATTATGTAAGTATGTATGTATGTATGTATATATGTACGTGCGTCCGTGCCTGTGTGCGTATGTATGTATATGTGCGTGCCTGTGTGCGTATGTATGTATGTATGTGTATGTATGTATGTGTGTGCCTGTGTGCGTATGTGCGTGCATCCTGTTTTTGTGCTTTTGTCTATAAGGTCAGTTTAAGAGACAATGGGGAGGGAAAGAGAGGAGGGAGGGAGGGAGGGAGGGGGAGGAAAGGAAGGAAGGGGGAGGAAAGGAAGGGAGGAAGAGACAGGAAGGAGGAGAAAAGAGGGAGAATATTTGAGGAATTTGTGACAGAAAGGGAGGGAGGGAGGGAGGAAATGGAAAGGGTGAGGAAAGAAAAGAAGAAGGGAGGGAGGGAGGGAGAGATGGATGGATGGATGGATGGAGGGAGGGAGGGAGGGAGGGAGGGATGGATGCAGGGAAGAAGGAGAGAGGGTGGGGGAAGGAAAGAAGGAAGGAAAGAGAGAGGGAGGGAGGGAGGGAGGGAGGGAGGGGGGGATGGATGGGTGGATGGATGGATGGAGGGTGGGAGGGAGGGAGGGAGGGAGGAAAAAGGGTGGGGGAAGGAAAGAAGGAAGAAGAGAGGGAGGGAGGAAAGAGAGAGGATGGAGGAAAGACAGAAGGAAGAGAGGGAGAGGTGGATGAAAACAGAGAAGTAAAACACGAGAGTATATCTATCTATCTATCTATCCATCTATCCATCTATCTATCCATCCATCTATCCAATTAGTACCTAACTATTCATTTATCTATTACACATGATAACTAGGCAGATAGATACATATAGATAGATAGACCGTACATTAGATAGAAAGACAAATAGATAGATAGATAAATAGATAGACTGATAGATAGACAGACCATATAAGTAATGCCCTAGGTAGACATGTAGGCTGCCTTTTATAGCCTAGGTAGGGTAGGGTGCGTCAGATAGATAGACAGATAGATAATTACAATGATAGGTTGGTAGGCAAGTAGGTAGGTAGGTATATACGGTAGACAGGCGAGTTGGTAAGTAGGTAGGTAGGTAGATAGGCAGGCAGAGGGACAGGCAGGCACGTAGTAGGCAAGTGGGTAGGCAGGTACATAGATAAGTTAGATGGTAGGTAGGTAGGTTGGTATGTTAGTAGGTAGGTAGGTAAGTAGGGTAAACAAACATTCTTTATTCTTCATTAATATTCACTGCTGCTCACTCCCCCTCCCCCCTCCCCCTCCCCTCCCCTCCCCTCCCCTCCTCTATTCCTTTCTTCCTTTTTCACCTATCCCTCCCTCCCCCTCCCCCTTCCCCTCATCTCTCTCTCTCTCTCTTTCTCTCTCTCTCTCTCTCTCTCTCTCTCTCTCTCAAACTCTCTCTCTCTATCTTTCCTTCCCTTCTACATTCCCTCTCCTTCCTTCTTCCTTTCCCTCATCCTCTTCCCTTTCTCTCCCTCCTTCCTCATCTACCTCCTCCCTCCCTTCCTCCCTCCTCCCTCCCTTAATGGAGGTAATAGATACCCAGACACATAATTGATATTCCTACCCATTTGTTCAGGGGAGGGGAGGGGAGGGGAGGGAAGGGAAAGGGGAGAGGAGGAGAGGGGAGGGGAGGGAAAGGAGAGGGGAGGGGAAGAGCATGAGAAGAGGGGGATGGATGGAGAAGAGGAAGAAGAGCAAGGAGGGTGAGGGGAGAGGGAGGGGGGGGAGAGAGAAGGGATGAAAAGGGGGAGGAAGGGATATGCGGTAAGGGGGGAGAGGGAGAAGGGGGAGAGGGGAAGGATAGGAAGAGAAGGGGAAGGGAGGGAAGGGAAGGGATGAGAAGGGAGGGGAGGGGAGGGGAGGGATGAGAAGGGAGGGGAGGGGAGAGGAGGGATGGGAGAGGCGAAAGAAGAGGAGGGGGGGGAGAAGAGGAAGATGGGATAGGGAAGTCGTTAAGGTGGATAGTCAGGCTGTTTACCTATTCAATTAAGCCCTTCAGTACGAGGCGGGGGTGGCCAGGTGGTCGGAGGAGTGCGCTGCTGACCGAACGGACGCGAGATCGAGTCTATCTATCCATCTATCTGGTCCACCCCACCTCCCTCTCTCTCTCTCTCTCGCATCAACAGACACCAGGTATTGAGGGGCGGGGGGGGGGGAGGGCAGCCTAATGTGCAATCCTAGTTTGGAAAAGGAGCCTTGGAGGAATTTGATACTAGGAGTGAGATACTAGACTCTCTCTCTCTCTCTCTCTCTCTCTCTCTCTCTCTCTCTCTCTCTCTCTCTCTCACCATAACGACTAGAGACATTAGAGAAAATTGCTCACACATCTGATGAGGAAGTGAGAGAGAAAAACGAAGAAGAAAAAATAGAATTAAAAAATAATCCCTCAAGAAAAAGGAAAGGTGAATAAGAGGTAATTTGGGAGAGAGAGAGAGAGAGAGAGAGAGTAGTAGTAGTAGAAATATAATAATAATAATAATAATAATAATAATAACAATAATGATGAGAGTGAGAGTAGTAGTAGTAGTAATAGTATAGCAGTAGTAGTAATAATAATAATAATAATAATAATAATGAGAGAGAGAGAGAGAGAGAGAGAGAGAGAGAGAGAGAGAGAGAGAGAGAGAGGCCTAAATACCTACATCATGAGAGGGAGAGGAGAGGGTGGAGAGAGATTGGGAGGGATGGGAGGAGAGGGAGAGAAAGATGAGGAGATACGGAGGGAGAAGATGGAGGAAGGATGGAAGGAAGGAAAGAAGGATGGAAGGAAGGAACGAAGGATGGAAAGAAGGAAGGAAGGAAGGATGGTTGAAAGAAAGGAAGGAAGGAAGGTTGGAAAGAAAGAAAGAAAGAAATTAAAGCAAAAAGATACGAGAGAGAGAGAGAGAGAGAGAGAGAGAGAGAGAGAGAGAGAGAGAGAGAGAGAGAGAGAGAAATAAAGGGAGGAGTCGTTGCATATTTGTGGCTAAGCTGAGGGGGTGGGGTAAGGGTGCGCTCTCTCTCTCTCTCTCACACACACACACACACACACACACACACACACACACACACACACACTCTCGCTTAATCTAATTTCCATTCTCTCACTTTCTCGATAACACTCACATACACTCTCTCTCTCTCTCTCTCTCTCTCTCTCTCACACACACACACACACACACACACACACACACACACATTACCCTACTCTAACTCGCTGGCTCAGGAGACTCCCTAACACCTTTTCCTAAGCGAAGCGATTTATTTTGCTTATTACACCTTACTGCCCTTCTCCACGTGGCATAAATCATTCTAATATCGCCATACTCTGCATAGATTACGTTCATGTGGAGATTAACCAGCCATATCTAAAAATAAATCGCTATGGAAGAGGTGTTAGGGAGCTTCTAAACGAGATTACGATATTGGAAGAATTTATATAAGAGTAAGACAGTAAGGGGTAATAAGCAAAATAAATCGCTCAGGAAAAGGTGTTAGGGAGCTTCCTCAACCAACGAGAATATCACCCTAAGATCCGAATATTAAGGATGCTCCCTAACACCTTTTCCTTAGCGATTTATTTTTGGATACGGCTGGTTAATATCCTTTTGTATGTTACTTGTGCAGAATATGGCGATACTGGAAGAATTTATATAACACAGAACAGGACAGTAAGGTGTAATACGCAAAATAAATCGCTTGGGAAAAGGTGTTAGGGAGAATACGGGACGAGGTGTGGTTCGATTCTCAGCCTTGGTCACCATTTTCACTCTTCTGTCTCTCTCATTATTATTATTATCATTATTATTATTATTATTATTATTATTATTATATTACTACAATTACTACTACTACTACTACTACTACTACTACTACTGCTACTACTACTACTCCTCTCTCTCTCTCTCTCTCTCTCTTTTAGTGCGGCCTTCTCACGTACCGTCACCCCGTTTTCTTTCTTACAGTTATGGTGAAAATATGATAGTTTTTGTAGTTACTATCAGGGTCATTTATATTTTTCTAGAGTTTCGCTATCTATCTATCTATCTATCTATTTATCTATCTACATGAATCTATTTACCTATCTACCTATATGAATCTATTTATCTGTCTATCTTGCTTGTGTCTATTTCTCTACCTATCTATGTATCTATCTATCAATAATTAGAGAGAGAGAGAGAGAGAGAGAGAGAGAGAGAGAGAGAGAGAGAGGATGACTCAGGAGGGTAGGACAGAAAAGGGTGTGCGAGGGTTACTACACACACACACACAAAGAACGTACACCTTATAGCGTCTTTGTGATCGTTCTTTCATTCCTCCCTCCCTCCCTCCATTCATCCCTCTCCCTCCCTCCCTCCCTACCCCATGCCACCTATCCTTCCCTCCTCCTTCCTTCCTCCATCCATCCTTATCTTCCTTCTTTCTTTCCTTCCCTAACGTCTTTTTTCTCCCTCCTTCCTTCCTTCCCTGCTCCTTCTCTCCCTCCTTCCCTCCCTCTCTCCCTCCTTTCCTTCCTTCCCTACCCCTTTTCCTCCTTCCTTCCTTCCTTATCCCTTCTCTCCTTCCCTCCCTCTTCTCTCCGTCGGCATCCTTCCATATACATATCCTTCCTTTCATCTTTCCTTCTCTCCCTGTCTCTCTTCCTATCTCTCACGTATTTTCTCTCCTTCCTTCCTTCCCTCCCCCCTCTCTCTCTCGCATCCATCTATTTTTTCTCCTCTCCCTCCCCTCCCCTCTCTCTCTCTCTCTCCTCCCTTTCACCTAAAGAGGAATGGAATTGAGTTAATGAGTGTGAAAGACGATAAGGAGAGAGAGAGAGAGAGAGAGAGAGAGAGAGAGGATGCAAGTGGAAGTGACTAATAATACAATAATAATAATAATAGTAATAATAATAATAATAAGAGAGAGAGAGAGAGAGAGAGAGAGAGAGAGAGAGAGAGAGAGAGAGTGAAATAGCTTTAATCTCCCCATATAGGATCCAATACTGACCAGGCCTTTCCACAATTAGTTTTTTTCTGGCGATTCATTCTCTCTCTCTCTCTCTCTCTACCTACCTACCTACCTACCTATCTATCTATCTTTCTAACAATCTACCTATCTATGTATCTATTTATCATCTATTCGTCTCTAATTTACTAGTTCCTTTCTTGCAACTCTCTCTCTCTCTCTCTCTCTCTCTCTCTCTCTCTCTCTCTCTCTCTCTCTCTCTCACTGGAATGTTAATGAGAAGAAGACCAACACTGACACGCCTCTGCCACTCCCTCTTCCTCATTCCTACTCTCTCACTTTCTCTCTCTCTCTCTCTCATCATCATCATCATCATCATCATTATTATTATTATTATCCTTACGTCACTTCCTCTCGTTCGTCGTTCCTCTCTCTCTCTCTCTCTCTCTCTCTCTCTCTCTCTCTCTCTCTCTCTCTCTCTCTCTCAGCAGGAAGTTCAAGTGACAATAGGTACGCACTCTTTCTCCCTCCATGTGGTCCCCTATACCTCCCCCTCCCCCCCTTTTTCTCTCCCTTCCTCCTCCTCCTCATCATCATCATCTTAACCAAATTTCTCTTCCCTTCTTTTACTTCTCTCTCTCTCTCTCTCTCTCTCTCTCTCTCTCTCTCTCTCTCTCTCTATCTATCTACCTACCTATTTATCTATCTATCTATCAGCCTCTATACCTGTTTTAATTATATTTTTTTTTACCCTCTCCTTCTTCTCCTTCCTCCTCCTCCTCCTCCTTCTCTTCCTTCTTATTCTCTTCCTTCCTCCTACTCCTCCGTCTTGTTCTTCCTCTTCAATTCCCTCCTCCTCCTCCCTTTTTTCTCCCCTCCCTCCTCCTCCTTCCTCCTCCGCCATTAACACCAGATAAGGAATATAAGAATCCTTGTTGTTCTCTACAGTAGGCCTCAAAAAGATCTATCTCTATCTATCTATCTATCTATCTAATTATATACTATCTATCTATCTATTGCCAGACGCCATAATCCCGTAAGGGGTAGCCATTTGACTTTGAGTTATTTGTTTTACGGGGAGGGGCACTAACCCTCCACCAACCCACTTGTTGACACGTAGGCAGCACGCATGGTTTGGTTATATGGTTACCACCCAGCGTTGTAAATGGTTTCTTGGCTTACAAGAAACCATTTGGCTTGTCACTCAATGTAAAGCCACCTGTAAAGGAAAGAAAAGCAATAAGAAATGACAGGAAAGATGGGAGAAATAGGAAGAGAGGAGGACAGGCACAGAAAGAATGATCCAGGCTAAGGAAGAAGTAGGCAGCACTACATCAAGTGAGTGGATGATGGTCGCCACCACCTACAAAAGAATGAACCCAAAAAAAATTGATTGGAAGCTAAAAAAAACACAATTTAAAAAAATCCACCCAGTCATTTTGATCACCAGCCTATGATAAAAAACAATATTGGTCATTTTGGAGAGGTCGGGTGAGGTTACAATTCGGCTCACATTAAATTACCGGCTAATGACTAGTAATTTTATGCTAATCACCGAATGCGTCAGTTAGGCAGTTAGCTCTGGGTTAGTTAGAGGTTAGAATTAGTTGGATGGTTAGAGAATTACGGGGAGTTTTTCTAGATGAGCCGATTTCGTCTTCAGCGCCGAATGCAGCATCTGGTACCACAACAATCCACCATTTCTTTACAACAATGGAACAATAGGTTTAAGGGAGGGGCTGTGAGGGAGGGAGGTATGGAGGAAAGTAGGGAGGTAATGGAGGAAAGTAAGGAGGTAATGGAGGGAAAATAGGGTGAGGAGCGAGAGCAGGAGAGAAGGGAAGAGAGAAAAAATGTAGGGTAGGGAAGTGGAGAGAATGGGAGAAGAGACAGACTGAGGGAGGGAGGGTATGGAGGAAAATAGGGAGGTATGGAGGAAAGTAGGGAGGTAACGGAGCGAAAATAGGGTGAGGAGGGGGGGAGGAAAGAAAAAAGGGGGGGTAAGGAAGGGTAGAGGGAGGGAGGAGAGAGAGGGAGGGTGTGAGGAAGGGAGGGAGGTATGGAGGGAAGAAAGGAAGTAGTGGAGGAAAGTAAGGAGGTAATGGAGGCAAAATAGGGTGAGGAGAGAGACCAGGAGGGGAGGGAGGAAAAAGAGAGAGAAAAAAAGGGAGGGTAGGGAAGCGGAGAGAAAGGGAGAAGAGAAAGACGGAGGGAGGGAGGGTATGGAGGAAGGTAGGGAAGTACTGGAGGAAAGATGGGAGGTAATGGAGGGAAACCAAGGTAGGGAGGGAAAGAAGGGAGGGGTTAGGAGGGAGGAAAGGAAAAAAGGAGAGAGAGAGAGAGAGAGAGAGAGTTATCTTTTACCAACCTCTTAAAATCATGACAAAAAAATTATATCCAAGAGAAAGTGTCTAATTCCCTCCCTCCCTCCTCCCTTCCTTTCCCTCCCTCCCTCCCTGCCCCATATCTTCCCTCCCTCCTTCCCTCCCTACCCTCTATCTTCCCTCCCTTCCTCCCTACTCCCTTCCCTCCCTCCCTCTCTGCCCCCTATCTTCCCTCCCTTCCTCCCTACCCCCTTTCCTCCCTCCCTCTCTGCCCCCAATCTTCCCTCCCTACCCCCTTCCCTTTTCCCTCCTTTCTTCCCTCCCTCCCTCCCTTTCTATCCCTGTTCCTTCTTCCCTCTCTCGCTCTCCCTCCCTCCACGCCCTTTTTTCTCTCCAACACCTCCCTCTTTTCTTCCACATCTCCAATTCAGTTAGCCTCTCTCCCTTTGCACCTCTTTTCTTCCCCTCCCCTCCTCCCTTCCCTCCCCCTCTCCTCTTGGTAGGTAGGTAGGTAGGTAGGTAGGTATTAAAGATAGCCTGAGAGAATTATTAACCAATGGATATACATAAATGGAGAGAGAGAGAGAGAGAGAGAGAGAGAGAGAGAGAGAGAGACGTTATCATCACCATAAAAGATTAAAGATGCGTCATTTAGTTGAGATAAGAACCACTGATAAGGAACGGCAGATGTGTTAGTGACAAGGTTAGGAAGAAGATGGATGGACAGAGATATGAGACAAGGGAAGAAAGTTAGGTAGGTAGGTAGGTTGGTAGGTAGGTAGGTGGGAATGTAGGTAGGTGGGAAAGTAGGTAGGTAGGTAGGTAGGAAGGTGAGAGAAAGTAGATAGGTAGGTATTTACGAGGGTGGGAAAGTAGGTAGGTAGGTAGGAAGGTGGGTAGGTAGGTGGATGGGTAGGAAGGTGGGTGGGTGAGTACGTAGGTAGGCATTACGCAGGTAGGTAGAAAGGTGGGTAAGTAGGTAGGCAGTGAGAGAGGTAGGTAGGGAAAGGGTGGGGAAAAGGGGTTAGTAGGTGGGTAGGTAAGTAGGCAAGTTGGTAGACAGGTGAGAGAGAGAGAGAGAGAGAGAGAGAGAGAGAGAGAGAGGGAGTCCTTCCTTCATTCTGACTCCAAAACTCTTTCCTTTTCCCCGATAGAACTTGCGTAGTAGGCCTGCTGGTGGGCGCTTATAACCCTTAATGACCGGGCGGGGCATAGCATACGTACGGATTAAGAGCCTAACCGTTGGAGCCTCCCTATCCTTGTCCCTAACCTTGCCTGACCAAGAGGAGGGAGTAGGGAGGGGGAGGGGGGTTGTGAAGGTGGGGGGATGGACTGAGGGAGTTTTAGAGGGGAATTGTGTGTGGGATTGTGATGGAGGGCTGCTATTCTAGGACACCATTAGGATTATACACACACCATACATACATACAAACCCGGAACACACACACACACACAAACACAAACAAACACTACCTATTAAAACAATCAAAACACGCCAAGGAAAAAGAACCCAAGGCAGACCTAAAACAGAAATAACATAAATCACTACAAAAGGGAGCCTGCCAAGCCCACAGGAATGTCGCGGGAAATATATGTAGGCCTAATATTTCCCAAATCTAGTTTCTAAATAATTCTAGAAGGTTCAAAATGGTGGGCTTGTGGTTAGGTGTTATCGCCTTATCTATTATCTCTCTCCCTCTCTCTCTCTCTCTCCCTCTCTCTCCCTTTCTCTCTCTCGTATTCGTCTTTCTTTCTTTATCATATTATTTCTTCATATTAATCGTCTTTTCCCTCTCCTCTTCCTCCTTCTTCTTCTTCTTCTATTATTATTATTATTATTATTATTATTATTATCACTTTATTCTTCTGCCTTCTTCTCTCAATCCTCCTTCTCCTTCTATCATTACTATTATTCTTGTTATTATTATTATTATTATTATTATTATTATTATTATTATCATCATCATCACTTTTAATACTATCTTCTTCTCTCACTCCTCCTCTTCCTCTTAAATCTTCTACCTTCACCTACTTATTCCCTCTTCCTCTTCTCCTCCTCCTGTTCCTCTTCTTCTCCCCTCCTCTTCCTCTTCTCCTGTTCCTCTTCTTCTTCTCCTCCTGTTCCTCTTCTTCTCCTCCTCTTCCTCTTCTCATCCTGTTCCTCTTCTTCTCCTCTTCTTCTTCTTCTTCTCCTCCTGTTCCTCTTCTTCCCCTCCTCTTCCTCTTTTTCTCCTCTTCCTCTTTTCCTCTTCTCCTCCTGTTCCTCTTCTTCTTCTCCTCCTGTTCCTCTTCTCCTCCTCTTCCTCTTCTCCTCCTCTTCCTCTTTTCCTCCTCTTCCTCTTCTTCTTCTGTTCCTCTTCTTCTCCTCTTCCTCTCTTTTCTATCTATTACGGCTCTGGCCCATTGGGTATAAAACTAAACAGAGTCTTTATCTATTACCCAATCTTACCCTTTCCCCATAGGCCTACCTACCCACCTACCTACCTACTTACCCACGCTACTTACACCCTACCTACATACCAACATACTTTCCTACCTACTCACTCCTCTTACCTACCTAACCCTCAAACCCATCTACCTACCTATGTATCTACATACTTACACCCTACCTACACACCTACATACTTTCCTTCCTACTTACTTCTCTTCCTACTTACCAACCTCCCCATCTAAATACCTACACTACCTACCTACGTAACCCTTTTTCTTTTACCTACCCACCTACTTACCTACCTACCTACCCACCCACCTACTTACCTGCCTACCTACCTACCTACTTACCTATACTACTAACAGCTTCTCTATGCTGTTCAGACCTTGACAAAATTACCCTTTCCGATAAACCTCTCCCTCTCTCTCTCTCTCTCACACACACACACACACACACACAAAACACACACACACACACACACACTCTCTCTCTCTCTCTGACATACACACACACACACACATGCAAAACACTCTCACACACACACACACACACACACACACACACCTCTTACTCTCACTCTCTTTCACTCTCTCACACAAGTCAGATACTATCTCTAACACTCACCTTCTTTCTCATACAAATCGGAAACTATCTTTAACTCTCACTTTCATCCTCACACAAGTCAATTATTAAGGTATCTTTAACTCTCGCTTTCTCTCTTTAATTATCTCACAATTTCTGTCTCTAACTCTCTCACTTTCAATTCTGACTTAACTTTTTCTTTAATTTCAACCCTGGCAATTTCATACGACAGCCCTGGGATGGATCGTAAGGCCTTTTGAGGTACTACTTGTCCTTGTAACTCCTTGTGGCTCTCCCCTCTTCTTTCTTTCTTTCTTTCTGTCTGTCTCTCTCTCTCTCTAACCATTCCTTCCTCCTCCTCCTCCTCCTCATCTTCAGTTTCTTCCTCCTCCTCCTCATCATCATCATCATTATCCTTCTCCTCTTCTCTCCCCTGTCTCTCCATCCCTCCCTCCTCACCTCTCCTCTCCCCCTTTCTCTCCCCCCCCATCCCTCTACACCACAAATATTCATCCAACATCATCATCATCATCACATCCTTCCTCCTTTTCCTCTCTCTCTCTCTTTCTCTCTCTCCT
>NC_137026.1:2518173-2543173 GCF_032717465.1 Coenobita brevimanus | reverse complement strand
CTCTCTCTCTCTCTCTCTCTCTCTCTCTCTCATTCACCTCAGCGACCTTGGCCCTTGGGGAGGAAACACTGCTATCAGATGACCCCTTGTCTTTCTCCTCCCCCTCCCCTCCCCTCCCCTCCCCATCACTTATACCCTTATCAAGTCTTCCCCTGTCACCCACGTCTTCTTCACGGGACTAGGCCTACAAGGGGCTATCTATCTGTCTATCTATCTATCTAGGGGCTATGTGCTCTCTAGACAGGTTGAAGGATCTAGGAATGAAGTAGGCTAGCTAAATGCTCTGTCTGTCTGTCTGTCTGTCTCTGTCTCTCTCTCTCTCTCTCTCTCTCTCAAATTCTCTGTTTCCTCCTGTCCCTCCCTCCCTCCTTCTCTTTCTCACCCCTCCCTCCATTCATTCATTCCCCTCTCTCTCTCTCTCTCTCTCTCTCTCTCTCTCTCTCTTTCTCAAATTCTCGGTTTCCTCCTGTCCCTCCCTCCCCCCATTCATTCCTCTCTCTCTCTCTCTCTCTCTCTCTCTCTCTCTCTCTCTCTCTCTCTCCAGCAATCTATTCCTCTACCAATCTACACCTATCTATCCATATCTATCTATCTACCTCACTTCCCAACACCCAACTCTATCAATCCACGGTATCACCTCTTCACAACCTCTCATCCTTCTAGAAACCCAATCTTGCTCTCTAGGAAATAAAATCTAGGCTGCCCAAAAATAAATCGCTACCTAGAAAGAGCTGAGATGACCTAGAACCATTGTGTTTCACTCAGGACACAAAAAGAAGCGAAACGAAAAGGGAAGAAAAGTTTCGCTCGCAGGTAAAAAAAGCATGCAGCGCCGGTATGTGAGGCGGATATAAGACGTGGGATATATCCAGGTCACGTAGTGCAGACGCCAGGGCCGAGGTTGTTACTGGGGCTATGCAGGTACACACGCACACACACATACCTACGCGCCATATAGACATACACTAAGCCTACACACACACACACACACATACACACAGCACAAGCCCCCATTTTAGTAACGCACACACACCACCACCACCCATAAAACAAACAAACACACACACACACACAAGCCCCCATTTTAGTAACGCACACACACCACCCATAAAACACACACACACACACACACACACACACACACACACAGCAGAAGCCCCCATTTTAGTAACGCACACACACCACCCATAAAACACACACATACACACAACACAAGCCCCCATTTTAGTACCGCACACACACCACCCATAAAACACACACACACACACACACACACACACACACACACACAACACAAGCCCCCATTTTAGTAACGCACACACACCACCCATAAAACACACACACACACACACACACACACACACACACACACACAACACAAGCCCCCATTTTAGTACCGCACACACACCACCCATAAAACACACACACACACACACACACACACACACACACACACACACACACAACACAAGCCCCCATTTTAGTAACGCACACACACCACCCATAAAACAAACACACACACACACACACAAGCCCCCATTTTAGTACCGCACACACACCACCCATAAAACACACACACACACACACACACACACACACACACACACACGAAACCCTACACCCAGCTAACCCCCTTTACCAGCCCTAGACTATAAACCGTCTGACCAATGTAACCCTATACTTACACACACAGGCCCACCCATATTCCCTCTCTCTCCCCCCCCCTCTCTCTCTCTATTTATTTATCTATCTATCTATCTATGTACTTTCCTAAATTACTTCTTATTCTTCTATATCAGTTTATTTATCCTTCTCTTTCTCCTCCCTTCTCCCTACCCACCTCTCTCTCTCTCTCTCTCTCTCTCTCTCTCTCTCTCTTTATTCTCCTACCTCCATCTTCTTCTCCCTTCACACAACCTCACTCTCTTACGCATTTCACTTTTCCCTCTTCATTCCCTCCATCCTTCCTATCTCAACCCCTCCCTTCCCTCCCTCCTAACCCCTTCTCCCCCCCAACCCCTTTCCCTTCCTCCTACCTACCTTCCTTACCTCCCCAGCTCTCCCCCCTCCACCTGTCCCTCCCCCAACCTACCCCTACCCAGGCCTAGATGTGTATGTTTGATAATGCTTGTGGCCGCACGCTTCACGCACACGCCTATACGGTAACAAGCACACACACACACACACACACACACACACACACACACACACACACACACACACAAAGATACAGACTTCATACACAAACAAATACACACACACATACACACACACAAAGATAGACTACATACACAAACAAATAACACACACACAAACACACAAAGATAGAATACATACACAAACAAATGCAAACACACACACACAAGTATACAGACTACATACACAAACAAATGCACACACACACACACACACACACACACACACACACACACACACACACACATACAACCTCCACCTCTTCACTCAACTCTCAATCTCATTACATACCAAACATTTTCCATTCTCGTCTCGCTATCTCTAGATCTAAGTCCAATACACAGAATAAATCGCTAAGGAACAGGTGTCAAGGAGCCTCCCACGCGCCACCAACGTCTTAAAGATGCTTCCGTTCCTTCTAGTTAATTCTTATGCTCTTGTTTATTCCACGTTACAATTACAAGCCTTATGGAGTGGGGAGAAAGGGCGAAAGATGTAACGTGATGTGAATGGGGAGTTACAGAGAGAGAGAGAGAGAGAGAGAGACTGGGATGGATATGTAACAGTATCTTACCGTGCTGCATTCCGATAGACAGACAGATATTGAGAGAGATAAATAGATAAATAGAGAGAGAGAGAGAGAGAGAAACTAGGATGCCGACCCGAACTGTAATTTGACAGATTGATAGACCGATAGATAGACAGGTAGGTAGGTAGGTAGGTAGGTAGACCGATAGATTGATAGATATAAAGAGGAGAGAGAGAGAGAGAGAGAGAGAGAGAGAGAGAGAGAGAGAGAGAGAGAGGTCAAAGGTCAGCTCCCGAAACCCCGCTAACCCCCGTCTCAACCCACAGTCGCTACATCGAGGTCCGCACACTGAAAGCCTTCTCGTAGCATACACGGATGTTTTAGAGTTAACGCCCACACACACACACACACACACACACACACACATACACATGGTTACAAGCAGACTCACAAGACACACATACATACATAGACAAACATTCATACATATTCACATACATACATACAAATACACATACATACATGCACACACACACACACGCAACTCACGCACACAAGACATGCGCACCGTACAACACACACACACACACACACACACAATGAAATCTCTCTCCCGATTTGAATACACTCGCGTGACAGAAGCAAGTGGCCTGTGTCATAATTCTGATGGAGGTATATATAAAAGCGGTGTGTGTGTGTGTGTGTGTGTGTGTGTGTGTGTGTGTGTGTGTGTGTGTGTGTGCGCGCATCACTAGACCCTATTCCCACTATCGTAAATGGGTATAAAATGAGAAAGAGAGAGAGAGAGAGAGAGAGAGAGGTGCCCCTTACCTGCCTTTCCTCTCCCTCCACCCATTTTCTCCCTCCTTTCTCTCCACGCCCTTTTACCAGCCCTCCTCCCCTTTCCCATCCCTCCCTCACCCCCCCCCCCTCTCTCAAACTCTCTCCTTCACATCTTCTCCCTCTCTCTCACTCTTTCCTTCTCTCCAATCCCTCCCTTCCTTCATCCTCCCCTTTTCCCTCCTCCTCCCTTTTCTCCCTCCACCCTCCCTTCTCTCCATGTCTCCACGCCCCTTACCTCCCTCCTCCCCTTTTCTCTCCCTCCCTCCTGTCCTTCACAACCAGGACTCCTCCCTCCCCCTCCCCCCTCCCCTCTTTCTGACCAGTACCAACCTACTTACCTTTGCCCCCTTCTCTCTCTCTCTCTCTCTCTCTCTCTCTCTCTCATCCTTCTTTATTCTTTCATATCTTTTATTTTCTTTATCTATCTACCTACATCTATCTTTTACCTCTCCTCTCCTCTCTCTCTCTCTCTCCCTCCCTCCCTCTCTCTCTCTCTCTCTCTCTCTCTCTCCCCCAGACTGCCCCAAATTCCTCTTTTTACACACCTTTTTTTTTTTCTCTCGCTTTTTCCTCGTCCATTTCCCACGAGAGAGAGAGAGAGAGAGAGAGAGAGAGAGAGAGAGAGAGAGAGAGAGGGAGAGAGAGAGAATGACTTTTAACTTCATCCTTCTTTATTAATTACAGGGGAAGACAGGTTGATAATGAGATAGCTTTAATGAGAGAGAGAGAGAGAGAGAGAGAGAGAGAGAGAGAGAGAGAGAGAGAGAGAAAAAAAAGAAAAAAAAATCTGAAAGGTGGCAGTTCAATCCCGTAGACTTTACTAACCATTTTCCATCCAGTCTATCTATCTATCTATCTATCTATCTATTATCAACTACCAAATATCTCCACGTCTGTCCCTATTCAGTAACGGCTCCCTCCTCCCCTCCACGCCACCCTCCCTCATAACCACGAACCCACCTACTGTTTAGATGAGAATAATTTATCTATCTATCTATCTATCTATTTTTTCATTTTCACTTCCACATCAATGGCATGATATACCTAAAACATCATCATACTATATACATCAACATAATTACACTCTACATCACTCTTCATTATCATCATAGTCATCATCATCATCATCATCATCATCACATACACTACATCACCATCATATACTCAACATCATCATCATCATCATCTGTATTCAGTGTCATCATCGTCACATACTCAACATCATCATCATCATCACCATCATCATCACCAACACCACCATCATCAACCCTACACCATCATCATTATACACTGCATCACCATCATACACATCATCATCATCATCATCATACTCTGCATCATCATCATCATCATCATCATCTTCAGTCTGACGTTAAATAAAGTGTATTAGTAATTTTGATTTGATAACGGATTCCTGTTATCCTTGTCACTGCCTGGCTATAAAGAGGTTAATGATGGCTATATCTACCCACTCCAATAATAATAATAATAATAATAATAATAGTAATAATAATAAAATAATAATAGTAATAATAATAATAATAATAATAATAATAATGCCGGTAGTAGTAGTAATAGTAATAATAATAATAATAATAATAATAATAATAGCTTGGAAATAGAATAAATAAGTCACCGAAATGAAGACGTTAAGATGAAAAACAAATCCAGTGTTTCATCATTTTCTATATTATTATCACCGTCCTCCAAATCATCTTCCCTCATTCATTTTTCACGAAGTTAAAAATCGCCAAAATGAATGACAACACAATTATATTATTTCCTTATTCACTTTCACCGCCTTCCACATCATCTTCACATTTCTCCGTCTTCCAAATCATCTTCCCTCATGCATTTCTCACAAACTTACCTAATTTGTGATGAAAATGAGAGGCGCGGAATCCAACCCTTTTGTCACGCGTGCTCCCTCATCTTCCCGTCACCCCTATCACCCCCAACTCGTCACAAATCACCCCGGTAGTTGGGTAGTTAAGCTTCAGGCACTAATTATCCATCGTTCAGCGTCTACTTATTCACTGCCATACACTTCAGTTCGCTAATTGTACGTTAATCCTCACCAAATCGCACTTTTTTACCATCAACGAGAGGACGGAGGATGGAGGATCAAGGGAGCGGCCGAGTACACACCCCCTCCAACAAGCACTCTCATGTGCACACTGACTGAGGTAAACAACACGAGACATGAGCAGGGTAGCCAGACCCACAGGCACAATTTTTAAAAACGCTAAATTGCAGCTAAGTACAAAAATATCCAGAAAATAATTAGAAAAATGTACAGAATCAGTAGAATATTACCAAAACTTATAAATAATATATCATTTGTCACTAAATTTCTTGCCAGTATACTATAAAAATTGCCGCCAATTGGGGAATAACGGCGCTACAACGGGAGAAAACGCGCTAGATTGGCAACACTAAACAGAGGCGATGCTGGTGGCATGGCAACGTTCGCTGTCAGCCAATCAGCGCACGGGAAAGATAGCGATTCCAAGTGTCACCAGAACTTTTAAATCTATGTATCTTTTTTAACATATATTGGCTTTTTTTTAGGCATATAGGGGCTTATTTCCTGCAATTTCCATCTAATCTCATAAGCACAGGATACTAGTGAATATAAAAATGCCATAGATAACACTGAAAGAGGTGATATGAGCGGATTTTGACGGTCGCTATACACAATATTTAGCAAACCACATCATCCTCATTGTACATAAATTTAATGGCTTTTTTATACATTTATTCACTTTATAGCTGCATTATTATTTATTCTGATATCCCTACGACTACCTGAGCGTACGTAAAAGCAGGAATTATAGGTGAAAAAGACGAAATTAAATAGTTATGCGGTAACTTCAAAGTCTTAGCAAACGCAATCAGGCTTCACAACAAAATGCGTAAATGGCATCACGAAAATGATATTATTGAGAGAGAGAGAGAGAGACTTATCCTTCATCTTCTATTCTTCCTCCTCTTCTTTTCCTTCCTTCATGTGTTCCTCTTCCTCCTCTCCCTTTTCTCCTCTTCTCTTCCTCCTTTCCTCTTCCTTTTCTCTTCTACCTCCTCCATTACCTCCTTCTCTGCCTCTTCCTACTCTTCTTTTTCCTCCTCCTCCTCCAACTTAATCATCATCATCATCATCTTTATCTTCTCTTCCTCTTCCCCTTCCTTTCCCTCCTCCTCCTCTTCCTCCTCCTTATCTTCTTCCATTGTCCTCCCATCATCATTCCTCAAGTCTTCTCTTCCTCTTCCTCCTCCTCTCCCTTCCACCTCACTTCATCTCAATACTCCTCCTTCCCTCCCTCCACCCATCCATCCCTCCTCTCTCTGCTTTACTGTTTCCGTTCCGTTAGAGAGAGAGAGAGAGAGAGAGAGAGAGAGAGAGAGAGAGAATGTAGAAAGACAGGATGATAGAGACGGACGGACACACACACACACACACACACACACACACACACACACACACACACACACACACACACACACACATCAGGATCCTGGGCAATACCGGTATGGACGCGCCTAGATATTTCCCTGGGCAACACCGGGTACCCCTATTCGTGTATAAGTGGTAGGAACATATAACACGTAGAGTTATAGAGAAATTATATATATATATGAGAGAGGGGGGTGTGAGTTGGGAGCAGGGCAGTGAAATGGCGGGGGACAGGGCGACTTGGAGGCGATTTGTTTGTGGCCACCCCAAACGGGATTGAGGCGTCTGGCAATAGATAGATAGATAGATAGAATTATATAAAAATACCTTCATTCTTACCTTTAATTAATTACGATGTTACCTGTGGAGATTTCGAAAACCAGGTGTACAATTGGACTTACCTAAGAAAAGAGAAATATAGCTAAATAATAATAATAATAATAATAATAATGAGTAATAATAATAATAACGATAATAATAATGATGATGATAATGAAGATGATGATGATAATAATAATAGTAATAATAATAATAATAATAATAATAATAATGATGATGATGATGGTGATAATAATAATAATAATGATAATAATCATAATAATAAGTCTATCTATCTATTGCCAGACGCCTTAATCCCATACGGGGTGGCCACAAACAAATCGCCTCCATAATAAGGAATAATAATAATAATAATAATAATAATAATAATAATACCCTACAGAATATTGGTTACCTACTGACTCTCTCTCTCTCTCTCTCTCTCTCTCTCTCTCTCTCTCTCTCTCTCTCTCTCTCTCTCTCTCTCTCTCTCACTTACTCTCAAACACACATACAAACACACAAACGGCTCACCCTAAGCCTTTTGCTCGTCACTGTTTACTTGTTACGGTATAGCCTGATTCCTGCCTCACCCTACCCCTGCCTCACCCTACCCCTGCCTCACCCTACCCCTGCCTCACCCTACCCCTGCCTCACCCTACCCCTGCCTCACCCTACCCCTGCCTCACCCTACCCCTGCCTCACCCTGCCACTGCCTCACCCTACACCTGCCTTCACCGTACCCCTGCCTCACCCTACCCCTGCTCACCCTGCCCCTGCCTCACCCTATCCTTGCCTCACCTTACCCCTGCCTCACCCTACCCCTGCCTTCACCGTACACCTGCCTCACCCTGCCCCTGCCTCACCCTACACCTGCCTCACCCTACCCCTGCCTTCACCGTACCCCTGCCTCACCCTACCCCTCCTCATCCTACCATGTCTCACCCTACCCCTGCCTCACCCTACACCTGCCTCACCCTGTCCCTGCCTCACCCTGCCCCTGCCTCACCCTACACCTGCCACACCCTGTCCCTGCCTCACCCTGCCCCTGCCACACCCTGTCCCTGCCTCACCCTGCCCCTGCCTCACCTTACACCTGCCACACCCTGTCCCTGCCTCACCCTGCCCCTGTCACACCCTGCCCCTGCCTCATACATAGACCAATAAAGTTACGGAGAAGGAGAATGTGTGTGTGTGTGTGTGTGTGTGTGTGTGTGTGTGTGTGTGTGTGTGTGTGTGTGTGTGTGTTTTACTGTTAAGTCAATGCATTTGTGTGGATATTAGTAAGTTATGCTCTGCGTGTGTATATATGTACGTTTCCCTGTGTGTAAGTGTATATGTACGTTTGCTTCTGTATGCACGTGTGTGTGTATTTTTACCTGTGCATACGTGTGTGTGTAAGTTCACCTGTGTTCGTTTACCTGTGTGTACGTGTGTGTGTGTACTTTTACCTGAGTGTACGTGTGTGTGTACGTTAACATATGTGTACTTTTACCTGAGTGTACGTATGTGTGTACGTTTACCTGTGTGTACGTGTATGTGTACGTTTACCTGTGTGTACATGTGTGTGTAAGTTTACCTGAGTGTACGTGTGTGTGTACGTTTACCTGTGTGTACGTGTATGTGTACGTTTACCTGTGTGTACGTGTGTGTGTACTTTTACCTGTGTACGTGTGTGTGTACGTTTACCTGTGTGTACTTGTGTGTACGTTTACCTGTGTGTACGTGTATGTGCATTAAGTCATCACTGTTAGCAAATTTTTCGCCAACGGTCTAGCGATCCTGATGGAGGGGGAGGGGAGGAAAGTAGGTAATGTGGAGGGAAGAGGAGGAAAGGGAGGAAACAGGAGGGGGAGGGAAGAAGGGAGAGGGGGAGGAGGAGGGGGAGGGGGAGGAAAGTAGGTAATGTGGAGGGAAGAGGAGGAAAGGAAGGAAACCGGAGGGGGAGGGAAGAAGGGAGAGGGGGAGGAGGAGGGGGAGGGGGAGGAAAGTAGGTAATGTGGAGGGAAGAGGAGGAAAGGGAGGAAACTGGAGGGGGAGGGAAGAAAGGAGAGGGAGAGGAGGAGGGGGAGAGAAGGAGAAGAGAGTGGAGGAAAGTAGGTAAGGGAGAGAGAAGAGGAGGAAAGGGAGGAAACAGGAGGGGGAGGGAAGTAGGGAGAGGGAGGAGGACAGAAGGGGAGAGGAGGAAAGTAGGGAGAGTGAGGGAAGAGAGGAAAGGAAGAAGGAGAATGAGGAAGAAGAAAAGGAAGGAAGGGAGAGAATAGGTAGGGGGAGGAAGGAAGGAAGGAAGAGGAAGGAAGGCAGGAAGGAGATGAGGAGGAGGAGGAAAAGGAGACGAGGAGGAGGAGGAGGAGGAAAGAAAGGTGGAGGGAGAAAGGGGAAAATGGAGAGAGAGAGAGAGAGAGAGAGAGAGAGAGAGAGTTTATGGGAGGGAAAAGCAAGGAGAAAACCGCAAAACCTTCTGCCAGTCTCTCTCTCTCTCTCTCTCTTTCTCTCTCTCTCTCTCTCTCTCTCTTACCTTCCCAATTCTCCTTCCTCCTCTTTTTTCTCCTTATTCCTCCTTCCTTCTCCTCCTCTCTCTTTCTCTCCCTCACTCATTTCTCTCCTTCCTCCTCCCTCGCTTCCTTTCCCTCCATTCTTCTCTTTTCTTCCTTTCTCTCTCTCTCTCTCTCTCTCTCTCTCCCTCCCTCCCTCCTTCTCCGTTTTTCTCCTCTCCCTCCTTTCCTCCCTCCCTCCTTCCTTACCTACCTCCCTCTTTCCCTCCCTCCCCCTCTCTCTCTCTCTACCTCTGTGCAAAAATGTGAGCAAAACCGCCAAAATTCTCTCTCTCTCTCTCTCTCTCTCTCTCTCTCTCTCTCTCTCTCTCTCTCTCTCTCTCTCTCGCCATCTATCTGTCTGTCTATCTAGCTATCCATCCATTTATCCATGTATCTACCTACCTATCTTTCTATCTATCTACCATATTAGAGAGAGAGAGAGAGAGAGAGAGAGAGAGAGAGAGAGAGAGAGAGAGAATTAGTAGCCTCCCTAACACCTGTACATTAGTGATTTAGTCTGGTAGTTACACCTTACCTCCCAGTTTTACGTGCCTTTCGGGGATTTACGTAACACCTTTCCCTTACCGATTTATTCTTTATGTTCTCCTATGTTACTGATATAAACTAGGTCGATACTGAAGAATTTATTTTACAAGGGAATGTGAAAGCAAATTATGATGCTAGTCACGAAGAAGTGCTATGGTATGGATGAGAAATGAGCTGCAAAAAAGGATGGAAACGTAAGGTAGTTTAAGAAGAGAGAGAGAGAGAGAGAGAGAGAGAGAGAGAGACAGGCAGACAGACAGAGACAGACGGACAGACAGACAGACACAGGCAGAAAGAGAGAGAGAGAGAGAGAGAGAGAGAGAGAGAGAGACAGACAGACAGACAGACAGACAGACGGACAGACAGAAAAACAGAGACACAGGCAGAGAGAGAGAGAGGGAGAGAGACAGACAGACAGACGGACAGACAGGCAGAGAGAGAGAGAGAGAGAGAGAGAGAGAGAGTATTATTAACGCCTCACAAGCATAATTACACTAAGGAATACTTGCTGGGTGAGCCTGCTAAACCCACGACGCCAGCCAGCCATAAACTTGTAAACAAAACACTGCATTCGTCACGCTTTCACTGCTTACACTGAAGGAGAGATTTTGTCACTGCTTGTAATTCTCGGCGCTCTCTCTCTCCCTCTCTGTCTGTCTGTCTGTCTCTCTCTCCCTTTTCCTTTCTAATTCTGTTCCCTGATGATGATGATAACGATGATAATAATGATGATGATGATGATGATACCTTCTTTTTTAATTTTTCATCTCCTCCTCTCTCTTCCGTTCACTCCCTCTTCTCTGTTTTTCTTCCTCGTTTCCCCTCCTCCTCCTCCTCCTCCTTCGTCTCCTCCTTCACCTTGACCCATATAGTCCTTGAGTGTACTTGCCTCTGATTATATCTCTACTCTCACTCACTCTCTCTCTTTCTGTGGTGGCAAAGATTATAGTTGATGTCCTCTGTGGGTGTACAGTACCTATGGCTGTGGTGATCAGGGCTACCAACATGGTGTTCAGGTCAGGACTACTTCACTACACTGGCTGGATTCACGTCACTGCCCCTCTCGTCTGGTGCCAACGTCATTCTTTTAGCCAGTGCTGGTGACCCAAGAGACATTCCACAAAGGTATCTCTCTCTCTCTCTCTCTCTCTCTCTCTCTCTCTCTCTCTCTCTCTCTCTCTCTCTCTCTCTTTCTCTCTCTCTCTCTCTCTCTCTCTCTCTCTCATTAAAGCTATCTCATTATCAACCTGTCTTCCCCTGTAATTAATAAAGTTGAAGTTAAAAGTCATTCTCTCTCTCTCTCTCTCTCTCTCTCTCTCTCTCTCTCTCTCTCTCTCTCTCTCTCTCTCTCGTGGGAAATGGACGAGGAAAAAGCGAGAGAAAAAATAGGTGTGTAAAAAGAGGAATTTGGGGCAGTCTGGGGGAGAGAGAGAGAGAGAGAGAGAGAGAGAGGGAGAGAGAGAGAGAGAGAGAGAGAGAGAGAGGGAGAGAGAGAGAGAGAGGGAGAGAGAGAGAGAGAGGCATCAGCTTCCATCTAAAAACCAAAACAAACCGACATTATTTAACATCATAAAAAAAAAAATCCCTTTCTTTTCCTGTCCCGCGAAGATGGAAGAAAAAACAGCAAACAAAGAAAAGAAGATAGATGGGAGAGAGAGAGGGATAGAGAGAGGGAGAGAGAGAGAGAGAGAGAGAGAGAGAGAGAGAGGGAGAGAGAGAGAGAGAGAGAGAGAGAGAGAGAGAGGGAGAGAGAGAGAGAGAGAGAGAGTAGGGTAGGAAAAAGAGGGATGGAAAGAGACTGACAGATAGACAGGCGGACAGATAGATAGATAGAGAGAGGGAGAGAGAGAGAGAGTAGGGTAGGAAAAAGAGGGATGGGAAAGAGACTGACAGATAGACAGGCGGACAGATAGATAGATAGAGAGAGGGAGAGAGAGAGAGAGAGAGAGAGAGAGAGAAAGAGAGAGAGAGAGGGAGGGAGAGGGAGAGAGAGAAAGTAGGGTACGAAAAAGAGGGATGGAAAGAGACTGACAGATAGACAGGCGGACAGATAGATAAAAAGAGGGAAGGAGAGAGAGAGAGAGAGAGAGACCCCCATTTTCTTTCCCACGAGAACGAAAAAAAAAAAAAAGGCAGACTTAAAGGAAAAGACAAATATGGCGACAAAAAGTACATGTATAACTTCCCGAGTCAATAGGGTATAAAGAGGAGGCATAGGCTAGATGGTCCTTTCCCTTGAGATTTATTCCGATTTTAGCCGGACTTGGTGGATGGGTTGAGGGTCAGGCAGGAAGTAAGCATGTTCTCTCTCTCTCTCTCTCTCTCTCTCTCTCTCTCTCTCTCTCTCTCTCTCTCTCTCTCTCTCTCTCTCTCTCTCAAATATTCGGCCATTAGACTACTCGATGGGCGCGGGTATTGCATTTTCTGATTGCTCTTTTTGTTGTTATTGTTTTATTGTTGTTATCGATGGTGGTGTCCGTCAAGGAGGTTATGTTTTCACCCCTGTCCGTGTGTTTGTGGGTTGGCTGGTTTGTGAGCAAGATTACGCCAAAACTACTGGACGGATTTCCTCGAAACTTGGTAGAAAAATGGACCTTGGCCCAGAATACACTCCATTATATTTTGATGCGGATCCGGATAAGGGTTCGGATCCAGGATTTTTTTTCTTTTTTTTCACTTTCTTTAACATTGCGAGATAGGGCGTTATTCGACACGTTCGCAAATTTTTCAGTGATAATTGCTGAGATGTTGATGGCGGAGGTATGCGCTGTATTGAGTGCCATTCTAGTTGTTATTGTTTTTGTTGTTATTGCGTGTATAGACTAGCGTGGTTGTGAGACAGGTATGAAAATCAATCTGAAAATACCACACAATACCACACCACCACACAATACCACACCACCACACAATACCACAGGTGAGAAGGAGGAAGACCGTGGGAAAAATCTGAGGGGCGTGGGAATTTTGGGTTTGGAGGGGCGGGGAGAAGGGAAGAGGGTGGGGAGGGAGTGAAGGAGGTTGGGGAAGGTTGGGGTGAGGGTTTGTTGGGGAGGGGGAGGAAGAGGGTGGGGAGGTTAGGGAGGGGGCGAGAAAAGGAAATGGATTTGAAACGGTAGGAGGCCGGGATGAGGGTTAGGGGGGGAGAGGGAAAGGGGAGGTTAGGTATATGGGGAGGGGAGGAAGGTAGGGTTAGGGAGAGATGGGGGAGGGGGTGAAATGAAAGGGATGGGGAGGGTGGGGTAGGGAGAGGGAAGGAAGGTAGGATGAGGGAGAGATGAAAAGGGGAGGAGAGGGAGAGAGAATGGGGAGATGGGTGAGGGAGGGGAGGGAGGGAGGGGTTAGGGAGAGATGGGGAGGGGGAGGAAAGAGAAGGAGAGCGAGGATGGGGAGCAAAGATGGCGAAAGTAATTAACCTAAATGAAGGGAGTCATATAGAAGGTAATTACGGTGTTAATGACGGGAAGGAAGAATGGAAGGAAGTGGTAATTGAACTTAAGGTGATGGGTATTGAACGACGGGTGATGAGAGTATGGTAGTGATGAGAATGGTGGTTACGTAATGGGTGGGAAAGTGGTAATGATGATGATGGTGGTGGTGGTGGTGGTGATGGTGGTAGTGAAGGTGCTTATGGTGATGGTGGTGGTGGTGGTGATGGTGATGATGATGATGATGATGATGACAGGTGTGTGTGCATTGCCTTTCCCATTTCCTTTTTTACATTATTTCATTCATTTTTCATCTCTCTCTCTCTCTCTCTCTCTCTCTCTCTCTCTCACACACACACACACACACACACACACACACACACACACACACACACACACACACACACACACACACACACACATTTACATTAACTCTGTCCAGCATCATCATCATCACTGTCCTCCTCCTCCTCCTCCTCCTTATCATCACCATCATTATCACCACCACCACCACCACCACTATCCTCCTCCTCATCATCACCATCACCACCATCATCATCACCTCTACACCTTTGCCTATCAGAGGAATATTGACCCTCAGGTATATGACTACCTACCCTATACCCAGACTCAGACACACAGACATACAGACATACCTTCCCACTAATACCACATCTACATATACTCTTGGCTTGACAAACTGTTTTTTCTTTCCTTTTTTTGTGTTTTTTTGTCGCCATGTGTGTGTTTGTTTGTGTTTGTCATTGTGTTTTTTTATGTTTGAAGTGATTTTTTTTTTTTTGCTTCCCTTCTCGTGGGAATGAAAAGCTGGGGGGGGGGGGTTGTGTGTGTGTGTGTGTGTGTGTGTGTGTGTGTGTGTGTGTGTGTGTGTGTGTGTGTGTCTGTCTGTCTGTCTGTCTCTGTCTCTCTCTCTTTCTCTATTGTCTATCTATCTATGTATGTCTCTCTCTCTCTCTCTCTCTCTCTCTCTCTCTCTCTCTCCATCAGTTCATCTATCTAACCTACTTATCCATGCCTACCTGTAATTATCCACGTATCTATCTATCTACCCATCTGTCTACCTGTCTATCTACTCTCTCTCTCTTTCTGTCTCTCTTTCTATCTCTTTCTTTCTGTCTGTCTGTCTGTCTGTCTCTCTCTCTCTCTTTCTGTCTCTCTTTCTCTCTCTCTCTCTCTCTCACACACACACACACACACATCCCTTCCCATCATTAAGAACACTCTTCCTTTCACCCCTCCACCTTCTTCCTCCCCCACCCCCCCTTTTTCCTTCCTTTCTCCTCCTCCCCTCCTCCTCCTCTTCCTCCTCCCCCAAACCTCTCTTTCCCTTCCTCCTCCTCCTCCTCCTCCTCCCTCCTCCCCACCCCATTCCTTTTCTTCCCACCCCTTTCCTTCCCCTTTCTCTTTCTCCTCCCTTCCTTTCCTTCTCTCTCTCTCTCTCTCTCTCTCATCCCAGTCCACTTTTCTTCCCCTCCCCTCCCCTCCCCCTCCCCACAACGGATAAATAGGTCAGTGGGAGGAATTACGGGTCACCTAACGCGCCGGGGTTCGAATCCACAAGAGGTAACTGGTGCAAGTCTTTAAGAAATCAAGAATAAGACAAAGATAGCAAGAAGGAATGTTGTCCCGCGTAAAAATGCTGCCAGGGGTATAGGCTGGTCTCCTCCCGTAAAACATGATATGGATTTATTTAGCCTAGCCACGGGACCCTACCCATCACACACACACACACACACACACACACACACACACACACACACACACACACACACTACATACATACATACAAACATACATATCCGTACATACATAAATACATACATAGGCCTCCATACATACATAAATACTTACATACATGCATACATAACTACATACATGGGCGTACATACAGACACACATACTATACATTCACAGATACATACATGTGTACACACATTCATACATGTGCATATATACATATACGTATATACATACATGCATACATACTGTACATACACATACATACATACATACGCATATATTTACATACGTACATACTGTACACACACATACACATACATATATTTTCATACATACATACACACATTTATAATACACACAGACTGACACATACGCATACATACATATACGTACACACACACACACACACACACACACACACACAGGTGCCTTTTAATTATTAACCTTGGAATTCCAAGCTAAACGACAGGTGTTTCTCTCTCTCTCTCTTCCTTCTTTCCCTCCTCCTTCTCTCCCTTCTTCCTTCCTTCCAGCTCCCTTCCCTCCCTTCCTCCCATCTTCTCTCCTAGTCATCTCTCCCTCCCTTCCTCCCTCCCTCCCTCCCTCCTTTTACCCGTCCTTCCCCTCTTCCTATCCCTTCTCCCTCCATCCCTCCCTTCCTTCATCTCCTTCCCTCTCTTTCCTATTCCTCCTGTCCCTCCCTCCCTCTATCCCTCCCTTCATCCTTTCCCTCCCTCCCTTCATCCTTTCCCTCCCTCCCTTCATCCTTTCCCTCCCTCCCTCTCTCCCTCCCTTCATCCCTTCCCTCCCTCCCTCTATCCCTTCCCTCCCTCCCTCCCTCCCTTCATCCCTTCCCTCCCTCCCTCCCTTTTTCCTCCCTGTTTCAGACCACCCACTTTGTTTCACAGTAAATTTCAGACCACTCTCTCTCTCTCTCTCTCTCTCTCTGCAGCTTATTTCTCGTAGTTCAGTGCCGACGGTTAAAAATGTTACGACTCTATATCCAAACAGTAGCACTTCTTCGTGACTAGCATCATAATCTATTAATAATTAAAATAATTAATAATATAATAATAATAATAATTAATAATAATAATAATAATAATAATAGTTTCTTCGCTCGTATTCTAGTCGGGTAAAGAAGCTCCCTAACACCTCTTCCTAAGCGATTTATTTTTGGATATGGTGGGCAATATCCTTTTGTTCATTATATATGCAGAGTATGGCGATATTGGAAGGATTTATTTAACACAGAATATGACAGCAAGGTGTAATATGCAAAATAAATCGCTTAGGAAAAGGTGTTAGGGAGCTTCTTTGGTTAATATCCTTTTATACGTTATATATGCAGGGTATGGCGATATTGGAAGGATTTACATAACAGAGAATAGGGCAGTAAGGTGTAATAAAATAAACCGCTTAGGAAAAGGTGTTAGGGAGCTTTCTTACCCAAAGAGAATACCTGCCCTTGTTTCTCTCAGCATTCATGAGAGAGAGAGGGAGGGAAGGAAGGAGAGAGAGAGGGAGAGAGAGTCTGTACAAATTATTCGCCTAGTGTAAGTGAACAGAGCATAGGAGGGTGTATGGGAGTGAGGGGGAGAGGGGCACCAAGGATGAAATGAACGGATGGGTCGGAAGATTATATGAGCAAGGGTGATGTGAGTTGGGGGTGGGGGCAGCCTGATGACACATGCAGAGAGAGAGAGAGGGAGAGAGACTAGCAGAAGATGGTGGCAGACAGACAGAGAGAGAGACTGGCAGACGACGGTGGCAGAGAGACAGACACAGAGAGAGACTGGCAGACGACGGTGGCAGAGAGACAGAGAGACTAGCAGAAGACGGTGGCAGAGAGACAGACACAGAGAGAGACTGGCAGACGACGGTGGCAGAGAGACAGAGAGACTAGCAGAAGACGGTGGCAGAGAGACAGACAGAGAGAGAGAGACTGGCAGACGACGGTGGCAGAGAGACAGAGAGAGAGAGACTGGAAGACGACGGTGGCAGAGAGACAGAGAGAGAGAGAGACTGGCAGACGACGGTGGCAGAGAGACAGACAGGCAGACGACGGTGGCAGAGAGAGAGAGAGACTGGCGGAGGATGGTGGCATGGAGGTAGTTTGTGTACAGGGTTATCGGGCCAGTCTATGGACGCCTAGGTATGGTAAGGTGACGGGAAGGTAAGGGTGTGGACGTATGCCTTGAAGTGCTTAGCCGCAATGCTCATCTTGGAATCCTATGCTGATTCTCTCATTGGTTATGGAAGCTCTCAAATAACTATCCTATTTATTTTATCTATTACACTTACTATCCTATTTATTTTATCTATTACACTTACTATCCTATTTATTTTATCTATTACACTTACTGCACTGGTGACTGGTGACTGATTCAGAGGAGAGATTGAGACAGTTGGTAGAGGAGTTTGGAAGGGTGTGTGAAAGGAGGAAATTGAAAGTAAATGAGAATAAGAGTAAAGTGATGAAGTGTACGAGGTTGATAGATGGTAGGGGGATGAATATAGTTTTGAATGGTGAGTTGCTTGAGGAGGTAGATTGTTTTAAATATCTAGGGTCACATGTTGCTGTGGATGGAAGAATAGATGCAGAAGTGAAGTTTAGAATAAATGAAGTAGGAAAGGTGCTGGGAGGAATGAAAAAAGTGTTTAAATGTCGTTCGCTTAGAATGGATGTAAAGAGAAGGTTGTATGAGGGTGTTGTGGTACCGACTGCATTATATGGGGCTGAAACATGGAATATGGGTGTAGCAGAGAGGAAAAGTTTGAATGTAATGGAGATGAGATGTCTGAGGAGTATGTGTGGAGTGACGCGTATGGATCGAGTGCGAAATGATGAAGTGCGAAGGAGAACTGGAGTTGTTCGGGAGATGGCTGGTAGAGTTGAGCAGAGGGTGTTGCAATGGTTTGGGCATATGGAGAGAATGGATAATGAGCGATTGGTGAAAAAGATAACTAGATCTGATGTGAGAGGTGTAAGACTGAGAGGAAGACCACGAATAGGATGGATGGACAGTGTGAAGAGAGCGCTGGATGCGAGAGGGATGTCTGTTGAGCAAGGAAGAGTGGCTGTGCGTGACAGAAATAAATGGAGAGAAATTGTGAATGAATAAGTGATGACGCAGCCCTGAGGGGATATTCTCCCGCATTTGGTCTGATCAGCTAGTCAGGTCAGGTGCGGGTAAGGGGATGGGTCTGTTATGATGTGGCAGGGGTAAACCAGTTCTGCTGTCGGGCCCTGCTGTGGATGTCACTGATTGCATTGCGCAGTTGACCCTTGTGCGGTGTGATGCGGTGAGGATCTGTCCGTTCTCCCCTTTGGGGCTAAGATGCGAATAAATGTGTTTGAATGGATGAGTAAATGGAGAGTGAGTCGTCCTGTCTCGGCTACCTCCCTTTCCTTGGGGGAAGCAGCCTAGGTATATAGATAGATAGATAGACACTTACTATCCTATTTATTTTATCTATTACACTCGCTATCCTATCCTGAGTTACCTAGACTCATCGCTAATCGTCACTGCATAAATAATGTACAAAAGGACATTCACCACCCTAACCTAAAAATAAATCACTATAGAAAAGGTGCTAAGGAGCCTCTTTCATCGGCGAGAATATAGGGCCTGCGCCTCAGTGCCAGAGACAAGACAAATACCATGCAGCATAACTCAGTCTGCTGGGGAGGAGGGGATGCCAAACAGCCAGTGTTTGGCAAGTGTTTGAGGCAGCACTTGAGTGTTTGGGTTATTGTTGGGGTGGAACACTTTTCGTCTGATCCCTCACAGTGGACCTGCCTAGTATGGTTGCACCTGACTAGTATAGCTCCGCTGATCACTGGGATGCACAAGCTTCTTCGCCACGCCAAGGCAGTGTTCCGTAGAAGAAGGTGCACCCAACCCACACCCCATCTCTTTGACAAGAGGTGGAGTTTGAGTTGGGTACACCCCCCACCCCACAGGGAGGGGTGGGGGAATTTAACCACACCTCATAAGAGGTGTGGCTGTAGACACCTCCACCCCATAAGGAAGTGGAGTGTCTACCGTCTGTCCCTACCCCATGAAGAGGCAGGGACTAGACGACCCCCACCCCATCAAGAGGTGGAGGGCGTCGACCCTCCACCTCTTTAAAGGGTGGAGGGTGTAGACCCTCCACCTCTTTAAAGGGTGGAGGGTCAATGCCCTCCACCTCTTTAAGGGGTGGAGGGTCTATGCCTTCCACCTCTTTAAAGGGTGGAGGGTCAATGCCCTCCACCTCTTCAAAGGGTGGAGGGTCTATGCCGTCCACCTCTTCAAAGGGTGGAGGGTCTATGCCGTCCACCTCTTCAAAGGGTGGAGGGCTTCAACCCTTCACCTCTTTAAAGGGTGGAGGGCGTAGACCCCTCACCCCATAAAGGGGTGGAGGGGGACAACAACCCCTCACCCCATGAAGAGGTGGAGAGCCCTGTAGGTGTCCTGAGGGGGACTGGACACCCATTCAGCCCACCTATTCACTGTGGGAAGGGGATGTGGCGGGACATGCAACGGGAGGCGTGGTGATCTCTTCAATGGGAGCTGCGTGACCCCTCAATGATGACCTGCCCCGATACCCCATCCCCGGGCACTGGGGGGGTGGAGGGGGCAGAGGGGGCGGCGGAGGGGGATGAAGATCTCACTCTACGTGTTTTACGTCTGCCTTTGGCCAATTTTGCCCTTACACTGGGTGCTGCGATATATTCTTTTTGTGTCCCGGTAGACGGTTCAAAATTTGGGGTGACATTAACTTCTGGTGATGCGGAAGAGGAAGTTGAGTTGGTGGGGGAGCCTCTTGATGAACATGGGAGACGGAATGTAGCGGGTGAGAGGGGTGGGGAAGGAGAGGAGGAGGAGAAGGAGAAGGTGGGGAGGGGGGAAAGTGTCGTGCGAGGAAAGTAAAAGGAAGAAGAATAGAAAGAGGAGGAGGAAGAAGAGGAGGGAGAGGAGAAGGGTGAAGGACAGGATGAAGAGGAGGAGGGTGAGGGATAGCAGGATGAAGAGGAGCGTGACATATAGTAGCCGAGATGGAAGGGTGGGGAAGGCGAAGATGAGGAAGAGAATGTATAAACTGGGGAGGGACAGGGGGAGCTGTTGGGAGAAAGGGGCCATGCTGCCCTGCGAATCCGACGTTAGGGCCTGGCAGGTTTTGTCGTCTTTGGGGGTTCGGGGGAGGTGGGTGGGGAAGGTGAACTTTGAGGACGGCCTTGTGTTGGGGCGCCACGGAATGATCTTTTGAACTTGGGCTTTTTGAACAGCTCCTTCCCACCCCACTCATCGGTTCCCCACCACCCGCGTGGCCGGGCTGGGGGTGGTGAGGGTGTAGTTGGGGCTGTTTTTGTATGTCTGGGTGATAGGGGTTTGTCCGTATGTTGGGGTGACGGGGGGGTGTTCGTATGTTGGGGTGATAGGGGCGTTTCTATATGTTTGGGTGATAGGGGTGTGTTCGTATGTTGGGGTGATAGGTGTGTGGGTGTTTGTTGGGGTGATAGGGGTGTGTTTATATGTTGGGGTGATAGGGGCGTGGGTGTTTGTGTGGGTGATAGGGGTGTGGGTGTTCTTTGGGGTGATTGGGGTGAGTCCTTATGTAGGGGTGTGTGTGTTCGTGCAGCCCTCTTGATGCACCACGCAGCTGTCATGAGGGTCGTCGTGTGGGCCAGACACATTAAGAACAGCATGTACGGAGCTGTCCCGGCGGCCATCTTGGACCACCCCTCCCCCTCCAACAGGCATGTGAGGTGAGTAGCCAGGACGTGGGGGAAGTTGGACCCCATTAGGACATCGCAGGGGTCCACCGCCCCCCGCCCCATCACCCTGGCCCACCACCCCATCACCCTGCCCCACCACCCCATCTGCTCCCTCCTCATGGCCGCCGCCCCACGCAAGTACCCGATCCAGACTCGGATCACCCCCTCCCACCCCACCACCGCCGCCAGTACCCCCACCACCATCACCAGCCCCCACCCCAGCCCCTGCACGCGCCGCACCCTCTCCCTCACCTCCCCCACCAATTCCCGCCACCCCGCCTCCACCACCGCCCCCTGCACGCGCCGCACCCACTCCCTCACCTCCCCTACCCCACTCCTCACCCACTCCCCCACCCCGCTCCTCACCTCCCCCACCCCGCTCCTCACCTCCCCATCCCCGCTCCTCACCTCCCCATCCCCGCTCCTCACCTCTCCCACCCCGCTCCTCACCTCCCCATCCCCGCTCCTCACCTCCCCCACCCAGCTCCTCACCTCCCTCTCCCCACTCCTCACCTACTCCTCCACTCCACTCCTCACCTCCTCCACGCCACTCCTCGCACACTCCACGCCACTCCTCGCACACTCCACGCCACTCCTCGCACACTCCACGCCACTCCTCGCTACGCTCAACGCATTGTTCAGCGCCATTTTGTAAGTTTTTTAAGATTCCTTGAGTCTTGGGTAATATTTTGTGAAGTTTAAGACTCTCGAAGATAATATGGTGATTGCTATGGGTATATAGTGGATTTTGAAGGGAAGGGGGATGGTGTGTTGATGTGATGCGGTGTGATGTTGATGTGTGATGTGATGTTGTTGTGGTATGTTGTTATGTGATGTGATGTAGTATGATATGTGTGATGTGATGTATATGTATGTATGTGTATGTGTGAGATATGACGTGAAGTGTGTATGTATGTATGTGTGTGTGAGATATGACGTGAAGTGCTGTGTGTGTGTGTGTGTGTGTGTGTGTGTGTGTGTGTGTGTGTGTGTGTGTGTGTGTGTGTGTGTAGATGAAAGAGAAAGACACAGGCTCTACACCTTGAATGCTGAGCTATAAGGAGATTAACCCTACAGTACGATGCTAGTCACGAAGAAGTGCTGTGGAAAGGAGGAAGGGCAGTAGTGTTGTTGTATAGGCTGGAACAGGGCTATAATCTCTCTCTCTCTCTCTCTCTCTCTCTCTCTCCATATATCTTCAGTTTCTCTATCTTTTTATCCATCTATCTATCTAGCTATCTATTTGTCTATCTACCTCCTTATTAATCTTTTACCATCTCTCTTCCTTCATAACTATACATTGCTTTTGTCTATCTATCGATCTATCTATATCCTCAGTTTATCTCTTTATCCATCTATCTATCTATCTATCTATCTATCCATCTACTTATTTACCTGCTATCTTTCTTCCATCATAACTACATTGCAAAATACCTGGGAAGTAACTCCATCCTGCGTCTCCCTGTACATAATTATATATCTAGACATTTCTCCCTCCTACTCTCCCCTCACCCGTCTCTTCCTTCTCTCCTCCTCCCTCCTTTCCTCCCACCCGTCTCTTCTCTCCCTCCCTCCTTTCCTCCCACCCGTCTCTCTCTTCTCTCCCCCCCTCCTTTCCTCCTCCATACAAAATTATTAACTTTATTGATGAGTTGCTTTGCGGGTCTGAGCTCCGTACACTGATCTATTTAGTCTTTCCTCCCTCCTCCTCTCCCCTCCCTTCCTTCCTCCCTCTTCCTCTCCCCTCCCTCCCTCCTTTCCTCCCTCCCTCCCTCTCCCATACACTTGCTGACCCACATACCCAGGTCAATGTCACTCTCTTACTCAACCTCGCCTCAAGGATGACCTCAAGGAAGTCCAGGAAACCCTTCACTGTGGCGTGTGTGTGTGTGTGTCTTAACCCTCTAAGCGGATGACACTTGGACCCTTCTTAACACACTCCAAGATGCGACTTAATGATTACCATAGTTCTGGATTTTGGTATAGTTAGGATTAAAAATAATCATTGAGACAGGAATCAGAGGAGAAAGGTGGATTAATTATTATTGTTGTTATTATTATTATTATCATTATTACTACTACTACTACTACTACTACTACTGCTGCTACTACTACTACTATTACTACTACTATTATTATTATTATTTTATTATTATTATTATTACTGTTGTTACCACTACTACTGCAGTAGCTACTACTACAACTACAACTACTACTACTACTACTATTATTATTATTATTACAGCTACTACTACTACCACTACTACTACAACTACTACTACTGCTACTACTACTACTACTATTATTATTATTATTGTGTGTGTGTGTGTGTGTGTGTGTGTGTGTGTGTGTGTGTGTGTGTGTGTGTGTGTGTGAGAGAGAGAGAGAGAGAGAGAGAGAGAGAGAGAGACGTAGTAGATAGTCAATTAAGATAGAGAGAATTACTTGAGGGTCTCTCTCTCTCTCTCTCTCTCTCTCTCTCTCTCTCTCTCTCTCTCTCACACACACACACACACACACACACACACACACACACACACACACACCGGGCATTCCTAGGTCTTCCCAAAATTGCCACACATCAACTCTAACCCCCCTATTTCCTCTCCTTGTCAGTCTCTGCTCACCTCCATCCATCCACCAACCCACCCACTTCTCAGTCAACCCCAATCCTTCCCTCTCCCCATGATTTCAATTCCAAGATGAATCGCAAATTGAAAAGTGCCAAGAAATCATTGTGGGCAACCGTCTGCATTCCTCCCTCTCTCTCTCTCTCTCAAAATCCCCTTAGAGAGAGAGGGAGAGAGAGGGGGGGGTAGAGAGAGAGAGAGAGAGAGAGAGAGAGAGAGAGAGAGATGCTAGATACACCTGCATATGAGATTTAAAGAATTGGTTTTAGCTAATGTTGCTAAATATTGGTGTCGTTTTTTTTGTTTTCTGGGCCTGTTGTGGTTGGTGTCGGGTGTGGTAGGGATGGGTCTGGGTGTGGTGGTAGCTGTGGTGGAGGGTGGTAGTTGTGGTAGCCGGGGAAGTCCCTGAAATGGTGGTAGTTGTGGTGGTGGTGGTGGTGGTAAGTCGCTTGTCTGTTCAGTTCACCTCGTCCTTCTCCACCCAAAGCACATACAATCTCTTTCTCTCCCTTCCTCCCTCTCTTTCCCTCTCTCTCACTTTCTCTCATGCAAGGTAGAGCCCCAGAAGAGAGAAACTAAGGAGAGGAGGACGGGGAAGAGAGCTGGAAAAGAGAGAGAGAGCAAGAAATATAAACACAGTGAGAATATTCGCTTTATAATACTTTCTCACTTTCTCTCACTTTCTCTAGAGCCCCGAAAAGAGAGAAATTAAAGAGAGGAGGACGGGGAAGAGAACCAGAAAGAGAGAGAAGAGAGAAATCAACGCATAGTGAGAACAGTCGCTCTCTAATACTTTCTCACTTTCTCTAGAGCCCCGAAAAGAGAGAAATTAAAGAGAGGAGGACGGGGAAGAGAGCCAGGAAAGAGAGAGAAAGAAAATCGAGACAAGGAGACGAAATAGTGGAAATATGCGTCACTAAAATCATTCTCTCTCATCCCATTCTCTTTTCGTACACAAAATCTTACGAACGAAACAGTGAGGCTTCGAAATAAGTGC
>NC_137026.1:2508173-2513173 GCF_032717465.1 Coenobita brevimanus | reverse complement strand
GAGAGAGAGAGAGAGAGAGAGGGAGGAAATTATGATAGAGGATTATGTTGAAAAATGTGTGTGTGTGTGTGTGTGTGTGTGTGTGTGTGTGTGTGTGTGTGTGTGTGTGTGTGTGTGTGTGTGTGAGAGAGAGAGAGAGAGAGAGAGAGAGAGAGAGAGAGAGAGGAGATCTGAGATGGAAGGGAGAAAGTAAAGAGAGCAAGAAAGGAATACAGTATGACGGAAGGAGGAAGAAAAATTATGATTGATGAGAGAGAGGGAGAGAGAGAGAGAGAGAGAGAGAGAGAGATTGGAAGGAGGGAGGGGGGGAGGAGTTGCCAGAGAAATGAGGGGAGGAATACAAAGTAGAGAGAGAGGGAGAGAGAGAGAGAGAGAGAGAGAGAGAGAGAGAGAGAGAGAGAGAGAGAGAGAGAGAGAGAGCAGTGGTAAATGAGAATGCAGCCGAGCGAAAGAGGAGAGGAAACAGAGAGAGAGAGAGAGAGAGAGATGGAGGATGGAAGAGGGACATATGGAGGAAGGGAGGGAAAGGAGAGAGAGAGAGAGAGAGAGAGAGAGAGAGAGAGAGAGAGAGAGAGAATTAGCATATTGGACGGGGGTAGAGATGGCTATGACAGTGGGGAAAGAGCCAGTAAAAGAGAGAAAATTAGAGAGAGAGGGAGGGGAAGTGAGAGGGAGGGGGTGAGGTGAAGTGAGAGAGAGAGGGGGGAAGAGAGAGAGAGAGAGAGGAGGGGGGAGGGGAAGTGAGAGAGAGAGGAAGGGGGGAAGGGAAAGTGAGAGAGAGAGAGAGGAGGAAGTGAGGGAAAGAGAGAGAGAGGAGGGGGGGAGGGGAAGTGAGATAGAGGGGATGAAGAAAGAAGAGAGAGAGAAGAATAGAGAAGAGAATGGAAGAAGAAGAGAGAGAGAGAGAGAGAGAGAGAGAGAGAGAGAGAGAGAGAGAGAGAGAGATGGTGCGAAGAGGGATATAAGGCGGAAGGGAGTGAAAGGAGAGAAGAGGGAGAAGGGAAGGAGAGAGAGAGAGAGAGAGAGAGGGGGGGGAAGGGAGGGAGGGAAGGGAGAGGGGGGGAAGGGGGTAGGGGCTCTGTTGAAAGCATGCCAAGCCGAACACCCCAGCTGTGAGAGAGAGAGAGAGAGAGAGAGAGAGAGAGAGAGAGAGAGAGGGGGAGAGAGAATTGTAAAGAAAAACAAATAGATGCATAGGTAGATAGTGAAATTTCCTCCCTCCCCCCCCTCTCTCTCTCTCTCTCTCTCTCTCTCTCTCGGGAACGCCTTTTATTTTTTAAGGATATAACCCTGAGTAATAAGGAAGGATGAGGAGGAGGGAGGAAGGAAGGAAGGAAGGAGGGAGGAAGGAAGGAAGGAAGGAATGAAAGGAGGAAGGAGAGAGGGAGGGAGGGAGGGAAGGAAGAAAGGAGTGAAAAAAGGAAGGGAGGAAGGAATGAGGGAAGGATGGATGGAAGAATTGAAGGAAAGAAGGGAGAGGGAAGGGAGAGCAGAAGGAAGGAAGGAAGGAAGGATGAATGGAAGGAAGGAAGGAAGGAAGGAAGGACGAAAAGAGGAAGGGAACGTATGTGGAAGGAAGAGAGAGAGAGAGAGAGAGAGAGAGAGAGAGAGAGAGAGCCTGCCATAAAGAGAAAGAGAAAAGTGACGGAGAAGGAACACACACACACACACACACACACACACACACACACACAGTAAGAAGAGAGTGATGTATGGAGAGCAAAAGAGTGAGAAATGTTGGTAGAGAAGAAAGCAGTCTCTCTCTCTCTCTCTCTCTCTCTCTCTGTATCTATCTATCGTGTCTATATGTCTGTCTATCTCCCATCTTTTAACTTGATATAATTTCAGAAACGCGTCTGTATATTTCTATCTATTTATCAATCCATCTATCTATCTATCTATCCATCCATCCATCCATCCATCCATCTTTCTATCTATCTATCCATCCATCCATCCATCCATCTATCTATCTATCCATCCATCCATCTTTCTATCTATATATCTATCTATCTCCATCTGTCTATCCATTCATTCATCTATCCATCAATCTATCTATCTATCTATCTATCTACTTCATTTCTCCTCAGAGGTCACGATGGAAGAAATTGTGTTACTCGATGACCCACCAACATCGTCCACGGGTGAGTAGGAATTGTGGTAGGAATGGTGGTAGTTGTGGTAGGAATGGTGGTAGTTGTGGTAGGAGAGTTGGTAGTAATAATTGGTTGAATGTTGAGAGGAATTGTGGTAGGGATGTTGGTAGTTGTGGTAGGAATGTTGGTAGTTGTGGTAGGAATGTTGGTAGTTGTGGTAGGAATGTTGGTAGTTGTGGTAGGAATGTTGGTAGTTGTGGCAGAGATGGTGGTAGTTGTGGTAATGATGGTGGTAGTTGTGGTAGGGATGGTGGTAGTTGTGGTAGAGATGGTGGTAGTTGTGGTAATGATGGTGGTAGTTGTGGTAGAGATGGTGGTAGTTGTGGTAATGATGGTGGTAGTTGTGGTAGGAATGGTGGTTGTGGTAGGGATGGTGGTAGTTGTGGTAGAGATGGTGGTAGTTGTGGTAGGAATGGTGGTAGTTGTGGTAGGGATGGAGGTAGTTGTGGTAGAGATGGTGGTAGTTGTGGTAGAGATGGTGGTAGTTGTGGTAGGAATGTTGGTAGTTGTGGTAGTAATGTTGGTAGTTGTGGTAGTAATGTTGGTAGTTGTGGTAGAGATGGTGGTAGTTGTGGTAGGAATGGTGGTAGTTGTGGTAGGGATGGTGGTAGTTGTGGTAGTAATGTTGGTAGTTGTGGTAGTAATGTTGGTAGTTGTGGTAGGGATGGTGGTAGTTGTGGTAGGATGTTGGGAGAGAGAGAATGCAAGTGAGAAATGTTTTAAAGTTTTCCTCTCTCTCTCTCTCTCTCTCTCTCTCTCTCTCTCTCTCTCTCTCTCTCTCTCTCTCTCTCTCTCTCTCTCATTTTCACCCCGACAAACGCACTTAAACTTTCTCGCTCCATCTTGGCATCTGGAGAGAGAGAGAGAGAGAAATTTCAGAACTAAATTGGTCACACTAGGAAGGAAAGAAGGAAGGAAGGGAGGAAGGAAGGAGGGAAGGGATGAAGGAAGGAGGGAAGGGAAGAAGGAAGGAGGGGAGGGAAGAAGGAAGGAAGGGAAGAAGGTAGGAGTGGGAAAGGAAGAGAGGGAGGAAGGAAGGGAAGAAGGAAGAAGGGAAGGGAGGGAGGAAGGAAGGGAAGAAGGAAGGAGAGGAGGGAAGAAGGAAGGAGGGGAGGGAGGAAGGAAGGAGGGAAGGGAGGAAGGAAGGAGAGAAGGGAAGAAGGAAGGAGGGAAGGGAGGAAGGAAGGAGGGAAGGGAGGAAGGAAGGAGGGAAGGGAGGAAGGAAGGAGGGAAGGGAGGAAGGAAGGAGGGAAGGGAGGAAGGAAGGAGGGAAGGGAGGAAGGAAGGAGGGAAGGGAAGAAGGAAGGAGGAGGAGAGGAAGGAAGGAGGGAAGGGAGGAAGGAAGGAGGGAAGGGAGGAAGGAAGGAGGGAAGGGAGGAAGGAAGGAGGGAAGGGAGGAAGGAAGGAGGGAAGGGAGGAAGGAAGGAGGGAAGGGAGGAAGGAAGGAGGGAAGGGAAGAAGGAAGGAGGGAAGGGAGGAAGGAAGGAGGGAAGGGAGGAAGGAAGGAGGGAAGGGAGGAAGGAAGGAGGGAAGGGAGGAAGGAAGGAGGGAAGGGAAGAAGGAAGGAGGGGAGGGAGGAAGGAAGGAGGGAAGGGAGGAAGGAAGGAGGATAGAAAATGAATTATACATTGATAAATGGATAAATAGATAGAAGGATAGATTAAAAGGTAGGTAGATAAAGATGAGAGAGAGAGGGAAGCTGTACGGCAAGACAGTGAATGTTGGTAGTTGTGGTAGTAATGTTGGTAGTTGTGGTAGTAATGTTGGTAGTTGTGGTAGTAATATTGGTAGTTGTGGTAGTAATGTTGGTAGTTGTGGTAGTAATGTTGGTAGTTGTGGTAGTAATGTTGGTAGTTGTGGCAGTAATGTTGGTAGTTGTGGTAGTAATGTTGGTAGTTGTAGTAATGTTGGTAGTTGTGGTAGTAATGTTGGTAGTTGTGGTAGTAATGTTGGTAGTTGTGGTAGTAATGTTGGTAATTGTGGTAGTAATGTTGGTAGTTGTGGTAGTAATATTGGTAGTTGTGGTAGTAATGTTGGTAGTTGTGGTAGTAATGTTGGTAGTTGTGGTAGTAATGTTGGTAGTTGTGGCAGTAATGTTGGTAGTTGTGGTAGTAATGTTGGTAGTTGTAGTAATGTTGGTAGTTGTGGTAGTAATGTTGGTAGTTGTGGTAGTAATGTTGGTAGTTGTGGTAGTAATGTTGGTAGTTGTGGTAATGTTGGTAGCTGTGGTAGTAATGTTGGTAGTTGTGGTAGTAATGTTGGTAGTTGTGGTAGTTATGTCTTAGAGGTGAAGCCTTATAACTATCGGTTCAATAGCCTCACCTGTCTCTCTCTCTCTCTCTCTCTCTCTCTCTCTCTCTCCTCCTTTTTTTCCTCCACACCATTTCTTCTCTCCCTCTCTCCCTCCTTTCTTCCTCCCTTTTTTCTTCTTATCCCTTTTGTAATCTCCCTTTTCCTTCACCTCCCCTCACTTCCTCTCCCTTTCTTCTTCCTCCCTTTCCACCCTCCCTTCCGTCATCCCTCCCCTATCCTTCCTTCCATCCATCCATCCATCCTTCCTTCCTTCTTTCCCTCCTTCCTTCCTTCCATCCATCCCTTCTTCCTTCCTTTCGAGGAAATCCGTCCAGTAGTTTTGGTGTAATCTTGCTCACAAACCAACCCACCAACCAACAAACGAACGGACAGGGGTGAAAACATAACCTCCTTGACGGACACCACCATCGACAACAACAATAAAACAAGAACAACAAAAAGAGCAATCAGAAAACATGCTTACTTCCTGCCTGACCCTCAACCCATCCACCAAGTCCGGCTAAAATCGGAATAAATCTCAAGGGGAAGGACCAT
>NC_137026.1:2410673-2498173 GCF_032717465.1 Coenobita brevimanus | reverse complement strand
CCCGACCCATCCCTACCACACCCGACACCAACCACAACAGGCCCAGAAAACAAAAAAAAAACGACACCAAACTCTAGCAACATTAGCGAAAAGCAATTCTTTAAATCTCATATGCAGGTGCATCTAGCATCTCTCTCTCTCTCTCTCTTTCCCCCCCCTCTCTCTCCCTCTCTCTAAGGGGATTTTGAGAGAGAGAGAGGGAGAGAGGAATGCAGACGGTTGCCCACAATGATTTCTTGGCACTTTTCAATTTGCGATTCATCTTGGAATTGAGATCATGGGGAGAGGGAAGGATAGGGGTTGACTGAGGGGTGGGTGGGTTGGTGGATGGATGGAGGTGAGCAGAGACTGACAAGGAGAGGAAATAGGGGGGTTAGAGTTGATGTGTGGCAATTATGGGAAGACCTAGGCATGCCCGGTGTGTGTGTGTGTGTGTGTGTGTGTGTGTGTGAGAGAGAGAGAGACCCTCAAGTAATTCTCTCTATCTTAATTGACTATCTACTACGTCTCTCTCTCTCTCTCTCTCTCTCTCTCTCTCTCTCACACACACACACACACACACACACACACACACACACACACACAATAATAATAATAATAGTAGTAGTAGTAGTAGCAGTAGTAGTAGTTGTAGTAGTAGTGGTAGTAGTAGTAGCTGTAATAATAATAATAATAGTAGTAGTAGTAGTTGTAGTTGTAGTAGTAGCTACTGCAGTAGTAGTGGTAACAACAGTAATAATAATAATAATAAAATAATAATAATAATAGTAGTAGTAATAGTAGTAGTAGTAGTAGCAGTAGTAGTAGTAGTAGTAGTAGTAATAATGATAATAATAATAATAACAACAATAATAATTAATCCACCTTTCTCCTCTGATTCCTGTCTCAATGATTATTTTTAATCCTAACTATACCAAAATCCAGAACTATGGTAATCATTAAGTCGCATCTTGGAGTGTGTTAAGAAGGGTCCAAGTGTCATCCGCTTAGAGGGTTAAGACACACACACACACGCCACAGTGAAGGGTTTCCTGGACTTCCTTGAGGTCATCCTTGAGGCGAGGTTGAGTAAGAGAGTGACAGTGACCTGGGTATGTGGGTCAGGAGGTGTATGGGAGAGGGAGGGAGGGAGGAAAGGAGGGAGGGAGGGGAGAGGAAGAGGGAGGAAGGGAGGGAGGGGAGAGGAGGAGGGAGGAAAGACTAAATAGATCAGTGTACGGAGCTCAGACCCGCAAAGCAACTCATCAATAAAGTTAATAATTTTGTATGGAGGAGGAAAGGAGGGGGGGAGAGAAGAGAGAGATGGGTGGGAGGAAAGGAGGGAGGGAGAGAAGAGAGAGACGGGTGGGAGGAAAGGAGGGAGGAGGAGAGAAGGAAGAGACGGGTGAGGGGAGAGTAGGAAGGAGAAATGACTAGATATATCATTATGTAGAGGGAGAAGCAATATGGAGTTACTTCCCAGGTATTTTGCAATGCAGTTATGATGGAAGAAAGATAGCAGGTCAATAAGTAGATGGATAGATAGATAGATAGATAGATGGATAAAGAGATAAACTGAGGATATAGATAGATAGATAGATAGACAAAAGCAAGGCAGAGTTATGAAGGAAGAGAGATGGTAAAAGATTAACAAGGAGATAGATAGACAGATAGATAGCTAGATAGATAGACGGATAAAAAGATAGAGAAACTGAAGAGAGAGAGAGAGAGAGAGAGAGAGAGAGAGAGAGAGAGAGAGAGAGAGAGAGAGAGAGAGAGAGAGAGAGAGAGATTATAGCCCTGTTCCAGCCTATACAACAACACTACTGCCCTTCCTCGTTTCCACAGCACTTCTTCGTGACTAGCATCGTACTGTAGGGTTAATCTCCTTATAGCTCAGCATTCAAGGTGCAGAGCTGTGTCTTTCTCTTTCATCTACACACACACACACACACACACACACACACACACACACACACACACACACACACACACAGCACTTCACGTCATATCTCACACACACACATAGATACATACACACTTCACGTCATATCTCACACACACATACATACATACACACTTCACGTCATATCTCATACACACATACACATACATACATATACATCACATCACACACATATCATACTACATCACATAACATAACAACATACCACAACAACATCACATCACACATCAACATCACACCGCATCACATCAACACACCATCCCCCTTCCCCTCAAAATCCACTATATACCCATAGCAATCACCATATTATCTTCGAGAGTCTTAAACTTCACAAAATATTACCCAAGACTCAAGGAATCTTAAAAAACTTACAAAATGGCGCTGAACAATGCGTTGAGCGTAGCGAGGAGTGGCGTGGAGTGTGCGAGGAGTGGCGTGGAGTGTGCGAGGAGTGGCGTGGAGGAGGTGAGGAGCGGGGTGGAGGAGTAGGCGAGGAGTGGGGAGAGGAAGGTGAGGAGCGGGGATGGGGAGGTGAGGAGCGGGGATGGGGAGGTGAGGAGCGGGGTGGGGGAGGTGAGGAGTGGGGATGGGGAGGTGAGGAGCGGGGTGGAGGAGGTGAGGAGTGGGGAGAGGAAGGTGAGGAGCGGGGTGGGGGAGGTGAGGAGTGGGGATGGGGAGGTGAGGAGCGGGGTGGAGGAGGTGAGGAGTGGGGAGAGGAAGGTGAGGAGCGGGGTGGGGGAGTGGGTGAGGAGTGGGGTGGGGGAGGTGAGGGAGTGGGTGCGGCGCGTGCAGGAGGCGGTGGTGGAGGCGGGGTGGCGGGAGTTGGTGGGGGAGGTGAGGGAGAGGGTGCGGCGCGTGCAGGGGCTGGGGTGGGGGCTGGTGATGGTGGTGGGGGTACTGGCGGCGGTGGTGGGGTGGGAGGGGGTGATCCGAGTCTGGATCGGGTACTTGCGTGGGGCGGCGGCCATGAGGAGGGAGCAGATGGGGTGGTGGGGCAGGGTGATGGGGTGGTGGGCCAGGGTGATGGGGCGGGGGGCGGTGGACCCCTGCGATGTCCTAATGGGGTCCAACTTCCCCCACGTCCTGGCTACTCACCTCACATGCCTTTTGGAGGGGGAGGGGTGGTCCAAGATGGCCGCCGGGACAGCTCCGTACATGCTGTTCTTAATGTGTCTGGCCCACACGACGACCCTCATGACAGCTGCGTGGTGCATCAAGAGGGCTGCACGAACACACACACCCCTACATAAGGACTCACCCCAATCACCCCCACGAACACATTAACCCCAATCACCCCCCAAAACACCCACACCCCTATCACCCCCACAAACACCCACACCCCTATCACCCCAACATATAGAAACGCCCCTATCACCCCAACATACGAACACACCCCTATCACCCCAACATATAGAAACGCCCCTATCACCCCAACATACGAACACACCCCTATCACCCCAACATACGAACACGCCCCTATCACCCCAACATACGAACACACCCCTATCACCCCAACATAAGGACAAACCCCTATCACCCAGACATACAAAAACACCCCCAACTACACCCTCACCACCCCCAGCCCGGCCACGCGGGTGGTGGGGAACCGATGAGTGGGGTGGGAAGGAGCTGTTCAAAAAGCCCAAGTTCAAAAGATCATTCCGTGGCGCCCCAACACAAGGCCGTCCTCAAAGTTCACCCACCCCACCCCCCTCCCCCGAACCCCCAAAGACGACAAAACCTGCCAGGCCCTAACGTCGGATTCGCAGGGCAGCATGGCCCCTTTCTCCCAACAGCTCCCCCTGTCCCTCCCCAGTTTATACATTCTCTTCCTCATCTTCGCCTTCCCCACCCTTCCATCTCGGCTACTATATGTCACGCTCCTCTTCATCCTGCTATCCCTCACCCTCCTCCTCTTCATCCTGTCCTTCACCCTTCTCCTCTCCCTCCTCTTCTTCCTCCTCCTCTTTCTATTCTTCTTCCTTTTACTTTCCTCGCACGACACTTTCCCCCCTCCCCACCTTCTCCTTCTCCTCCTCCTCTCCTTCCCCACCCCTCTCACCCGCTACATTCCGTCTCCCATGTTCATCAAGAGGCTCCCCCACCAACTCAACTTCCTCTTCCGCATCACCAGAAGTTAATGTCACCCCAAATTTTGAACCGTCTACCGGGACACAAAAAGAATATATCGCAGCACCCAGGGTAAGGGCAAAATTGACCAAAGACCGACGTAAAACACGTAGAGTGAGATCTTCATCCCCCTCCGCCGCCCCCTCTGCCCCCTCCACCCCCCCAGTGCCCGGGGATGGGGTATCGGGGCAGGGCATCATTGAGGGGCCACGCAGCTCCCATTGAAGAGATCACCACGCCTCCCGTTGCATGTCCCGTCACATCCCCTTCCCACAGTGAATAGGTGGGCTGAATGGGTGTCCAGTCCCCCTCAGGACACCTACAGGGCTCTCCACCTCTTCATGGGGTGAGGGGTTGTTGTCCCCCTCCACCCCTTTATGGGGTGAGGGGTCTACGCCCTCCACCCTTTAAAGAGGTGAAGGGTTGAAGCCCTCCACCCTTTGAAGAGGTGGACGGCATAGACCCTCCACCCTTTGAAGAGGTGGACGGCATAGACCCTCCACCCTTTAAAGAGGTGGACGGCATAGACCCTCCACCCTTTAAAGAGGTGGAGGGCACAGACCCTCCACCCTTTAAAGAGGTGGACGGCATAGACCCTCCACCCTTTAAAGAGGTGGAGGGCATAGACCCTCCACCCTTTAAAGAGGTGGAGGGTTGACGCCCTCCACCTCTTGATGGGGTGGGGGTCGTCTAGTCCCTGCCTCTTCATGGGGTAGGGACAGACGGTAGACACTCCACTTCCTTATGGGGTGGAGGTGTCTACAGCCACACCTCTTATGAGGTGTGGTTAAATTCCCCCACCCCTCCCTGTGGGGTGGGGGGTGTACCCAACTCAAACTCCACCTCTTGTCAAAGAGATGGGGTGTGGGTTGGGTGCACCTTCTTCTACGGAACACTGCCTTGGCGTGGCGAAGAAGCTTGTGCATCCCAGTGATCAGCGGAGCTATACTAGTCAGGTGCAACCATACTAGGCAGGTCCACTGTGAGGGATCAGACGAAAAGTGTTCCACCCCAACAATAACCCAAACACTCAAGTGCTGCCTCAAACACTTGCCAAACACTGGCTGTTTGGCATCCCCTCCTCCCCAGCAGACTGAGTTATGCTGCATGGTATTTGTCTTGTCTCTGGCACTGAGGCACAGGCCCTATATTCCCGCCGATGAAAGAGGCTCCTTAGCACCTCTTCCATAGTGATTTATTTTTAGGTTAGGGTGGTGAATGTCCTTTTGTACATTGTTTATGCAGTGACGATTAGCGATGAGTCTAGGTAACTCAGGATAGGATAGTAAGTGTAATAGATAAAATAAATAGGATAGTAAGTGTAATAGATAAAATAAATAGGATAGTAAGTGTAATAGATAAAATAAATAGGATAGTAAGTGTAATAGATAAAATAAATAGGATAGTAAGTGTAATAGATAAAATAAATAGGATAGTAAGTGTAATAGATAAAATAAATAGGATAGTAAGTGTAATAAATAAAATAAATAGGATAGTAAGTGTAATAGATAAAATAAATAGCATAGTAAGTGTAATAGATAAAATAAATAGGATAGTAAGTGTAATAAATAAAATAAATAGCATAGTAAGTGTAATAGATAAAATAAATAGGACAGTGAGTGTACTAGATAAAATAAGTTGCTTAGAAAAAGTTATTCGAGAGCTTCCATTACCGATGAGAGAATGGGCATGGGATACCACAAGTGCTCGTGGGACCATCGGGCCCCTCGCACTTGCTCCTGCGGAGGGCTTTCGCGTTTATGTGCTGTTCTAGGGTAAAGCTGTCACTTGGATTTTTTGCAGCCAACCAACTGATCGTGTTATTTGCAGCTTCGGGAATGGAACCCAGTTTATTTTAGTTGTACCTGTGGGCAAAAAATTCTACAGAGATCCTATGCCGGGCTTCGGGAGCGGCGTTATTGGGTCAAAATGTGATCGCTCATTAAATATAGTAAAAGTTTTTCAATCGTGATGGGACCAAGTTTTTTCACATCAGCGAATTTTTTGCGATTTTTGTGCCAATTTTGGTGCGATTTCAATGTGTAGTTTCGGCTGCCCAAAACACACACACACACACACACACAGCTACTGCTATAGTATATTAGAAGAGGGAGGAAGGGAGGGAAGAGAGAGAGATAGGTAAGGGGAGAAGAAGCGGGAGGAAAGACTAAATAGATCACTGTACGGAGGGAGGGAAGGAGGGAGGAATGGAAGGAAGGAAGTGAGGGAAGTGAGGAGAGAGGGAGAAAGGAATGACTGGAGAGGAAGTATGGAAGAAAGATTAGATGTGCACAGAGGGAGAAATAAGATGGATGGAGGAAGGAGGAAGAAGGGAAGGAAAAGGCGCTAACACCCACCGTCCATATTGAATACATGCTTGGGCTGTCTCATACAGGACTGATGTATTGGTATTAGCGGGGGTATTTTTACATGTCGACGGGTCTTCTGGTAGATCAGTAAAGTCTGATTTTATGAAATTCAAATCCATAAACTGTTCCCTGCCCCAGCGGGGATTTGAACCTGGGTCCGGTACGACTGCAGGCCACCTCTCTACCGATTGACCCACCGCCTCCTCTGGAGAGTGAAAGACTAACGAGGAGAGTGTATGTGAGTGACGTGGAGGAGAGGAGAGGGAGGGGGAGGCCGAGGATGAGATGGAGGGATGGAATGGAGAGGTACGAGTATAAGAGAGGGGGGGGGGCTGGGGGAGGGAAGTGAAATGGCTAGGGGCAGGGGGACATTGAGGCGATTTGTTTGTGGCCATCCCTTACGGGATTAAGGCGTCTGGCAATAGATAGATAGATAGAATAAATGAATAAATAAAAGACGAATGCACCCCTTCCATTATATACTGATGATAGAAATATGCTACTTTTACATTAACATGGCCCAGATTTATGTCATTTTGTGCCTCATGTAGCTCAGTGATAGAAAAAGACAGTACTGCAGCTGCACATCCTTTCTGTAACACTTCTTCGTGACTAGCAGCCTGTCCTAGTGTTACACTATTGTTGCAACCCAGCAGTCAAGATGGAGAGGTGGTAAATTATAGGCCAAGTTAGAGTAAAATGGGTATAGTAAAATCCTGCACTAATTTTCCTCGTTGGTGGTGACAAAGATGCACGTGGGTGATGATTGTGAGAGAGTTCCAGGAAAAAAAAAAATGACAGTAAAAATGAATACGCCCTGAAATTGTATAGTGTCTGAAAGGAACGGCCAAGTAAAATGATCCCCTCACCTTCCTTTGTGGTGGTGGAGATGCGTGTCGGTGATGAGAGAGTTAAACGAAAAAAAAACAAAAAAAACAATAAAAATTAATACAGCCTGGAATTGTGGTGTCTGAATGGGAAGGGCTAAGTCAAATGATGGCCTCACCTTCCTCTGTGGTGGTGAAGATCCGTGTGGGTGATGGCTGTGATACTCCGAGGTCGTTGTGTGCCATTAGTCTGACCATATAGGTGTGGTGTGGGGCCAGGCCTGTCAGCACGTGGGATGCCGTCCACTGCCCTACACTCACATTGCGACCGTGGCCAGACCACGACTCCTCCTTCACCCCTGCAGCATGGGGAGGCGAGCATAGTATTTACCCAGCACGTTAAACATAGCATAGCATAGCACAGCATAGCATAAAATAACATAGCATAGCATACCATAGGATTACATAGCATACAACCACCCTTACCTTCATACTCAAAACAACCCACCCTTATCAGTATACTCAGAACTACCCCTCCTTATTCTCAAAACAAACCCCCTTGTCCTTATATTAAAAATGACCCATCCTGACCCTTATACTCAAAACAACCAACCCTTACCCTTATACTTAGAACGACCCCCTTATCCTTATGCTCAGAACGACCCCTCATACCCTTATACTGTATGGTGACCGCGGCGGGCTGAGGCAGAGTCCACGACACCACCGCTGACCTGCTGGTGACCTCGCTGACCGTCACGCCAGAAGGGGCAGTGGGCGGCTCTAGCAGGGGTGATAGGAACGTGAGGTGGTATGGGTATAGTGCTATTTGGTATGGTGTTAAATGGTATAGTGTTATTTTGTATACAGACGTTGGATTTGGCTCTGTGTTATCTTGTTTTTGTTTTTTCTTGGCGGGAACAATCTTATGGGCTTCTGGCCTTTGGTTCCTTTTTCCTTCCATAACAAAAAAAAAAAAGTAAAGTGGAATCCAGAATAGTATTTAATAGTGTAGTGACAATAGGTACGGTGATAATAGATTCAGTGATAATAGGTATAATGATAAAATGTTTAGTGATCATAGGTATAATGATACTAGGTAGAGTGATAATAGGTATAATGATAATAAGTAGAGTGATAATTGGTATAGTGATAATAGATTCAGTGATAATACAGTAGGTATAATGATAAAATGTTTAATGATAATAGGTATAGTGATAATAGGTATGGTGATAATAGGTATAGTGATAATAGGTATAATGATAAGTGGAGTGATAATAGGTATGGTGATAACAGATAATAGATTCAGTGATAATACAGTAGGTATAATGATAAAATGTTTAATGATAATAGGTATAATGATAATAGGTATAGTGATAATAGGTGTAGTGATAGGTACAATGTTAATAAGTATAGTGATAACAGAAACAGTGATAACAGGTATAGTGGTAATAGATATAGTGATAATAGAAACAGTGATAATAGGTTTAATGATAATAGGTACAGTGTTAATAGGAACAGTGTGCTTACCTATAACAGCCACGTGGAACACCTGGGAGTGGGCGCCGTGTGGGTTGGTGGCACGGCAGGTGTATGGCCCCGCGTCGGCAGCAGTCACTGACACCATTTCCAACACTGCCCTCACCACACCTCCTCCCTCACTCTGCCGAATCCTTACCCTGTGTGTGTGTGTGTGTGTGTGTGTGTGTGTGTGTGTGTGTGTGTGAGGAAGAAGGTGGAATACGTACGTTAAAATCAACTATCTCTTCTGGTTCGAAAATTCTCTCTAATCTTCATAAAATTTTTGGTGAGAGTAGTTAAAGAATATATACATCATCCACTCACTTGATGTAGTATTGCCTACTTCTTCCGTCACATTTATCATTCTCTTGTGTTTGCCCTCCTCTCCTGTAAGCCAGGAAACCAGTTACAGCACTGGGTGGTAACCATATAACCAACCCATACGTGTTCCCAACGTGACAGCATGTGGGTTGGTGGAGGGTTAGTGCCCCTCCCCGTAAAACAACTAATTCAAAGACAAACGGCCACCCCTTACTGGATTATGGCGTTTGGCTATAGATAGACAGATAGATTCAAGACGCTTTCTCTGGGCTTACCGGTATATAATCGTGTGGAGACAGCAGGGCTAAATTAAACAGGACTGAGAATGAAGGGGATAAAGATTACGGAACTGATTATGTTGGGAGAATGATTTGAAGACCAACGGGGGTATTCTCATCGGTTAAGGAAGCTCCCTAACGCCATTTCCTAAGCTACTTCTTTCCTTATTACACCTTACTGTCCATCTCCATGTTATATAAATCATTCTAATATCGCTGTATTCTGCACAGATAATATGCAAGAGGATAACATCAACCATATCCAAAAATAAATCACCAAGGAAGAGGTGTTAGGGAGCTTCCTTCTCCGACGAGAATACGAGCCCAAGTGTGAGGGCCGATAGCGGTACTGTGACAACTGATAATGTTAGTAGTAGTAGTAGTAGAAGTAGTAGTAGTGGCAGCATCAACAGCAGTAGTAGTTGTAGTAGCAATAGCAGTAGCAGTAGTAGTAATAGTAGTGGTAGTAGTAGCATTAGTAGTTGTAGTTGTAGTAGTAGTAGCAGTAGTAGTGGTGGCAACAGCAACAGCAGTAGTAGTCGTCGTAGTAGCAGTGGTAGTAGTAGCAATGGCAGCAGTAGTGGTAGTTGTAGTAGTAGTAGTAGTAGTAGTGGCAGCAACAGTAGTAGCAGAAGTAGTAGCAGTAGTAGTAGTACTAGTAGTAGTAGTGGTGGTAATAGTAATAGTAGTTGTAGTAGTAGTAGCAGCCCCAGGTTCATCTGAAAAGTTAACCCAGTGGACTATAGGCTTGAAGTGCCATTCTGCAGTCACCATCCTCCTGTTGGGGGATAGGGAAAGAACTGAGGGACGCTTCTATACCCAAGCAGTTGATCCGCCTGGTTATATCATTGCCACCACGTGAAGGCGTCCCCCTCCAGCACAGGTGTATCAGGTAAGTAATATGTGTTCTTACGTGTGTCCAGGTGAGACGGGGTCATGGTGTCGGAGCCAGGTAAGGGTGAGGGGGTCGTCACCTGTGGCCTCACACGTCACCGTCACCACCTGCCCAGCGTGGCCCGTCACACGTCCACCCTCCGTCACCACGCGCGCCGGAGCTGTCAGGGAGATGGCTGAGGTGAGATGGTGCTGTCAAGGAGATGGCTGAGATAAGATGGTGTGATGGTGATGGGAGATGAGGCTGGTGAGATAAAGTGAACTGTCTCCAGGCTACGTTCTCCTTCACTTAATGTAGTGCTGCCTACTTCCTCCTTTACCTTCATCATTCATTTTCTATGTCTGCCCTCCTTTCTTCCTATTTCTCCCATCCTCCCTGTCACTTTTTATTACTCTTCTTTCCACTTCAGATGCCATTACACTGAGTGGCAATCCTAATGGCTTCATATAATCCAGGAAACCATTTACAACGCTGAGTGGTACTCAAATAGCCACACAGCGAGATGTGGAGCCTACTATGGTGTCCCTGCTTGCGGGAGGAGGTGGCTGAATCGGTAGAGAGGCGGCCTGCAGTCCTGATGGACCCAGGTTCGAATCCCGGCTAGGGCAGGGAACAGTTTAAGGATTTGAATTTCATAAAAAAAAGCAGACTTTCCTGATCTACCAGATGACCCTCCGACATGTCATAAAAGTACCCCCGGTAATACCAATACACCAGTCCTGTATGAGACAGCCCTAGCATGTATTCAATATGGACGGTGGGTGTTAGCGCCGAAGTGGTGACATGTAGAGAGGTGTATGGTATGTAGGAGGACTACTGGGCCTTGAGAGCAGGCTTTGAATCCTATGCCCAGATTCGGACACATAAAAAAAAAATAAATAAATAAAAATGGATGAAGAGACGCAAATGCGGCATCCATCCAGGAATCAAACAGATCCTCTACCTCGCACTTCGATGAGGCGAGGTGCTGTCTACTGCAAGGTAACATCGGTTCCCTGCATGGGGCGGTTCTCCAGTTGCGGTTGCTTGCCTGTGGTTGATGGGTGAGCTCGGCCAGACAGACCAGAGCTATTCAACTACAACAATAAATCAGTCACTTACTCTAAGTTCTTTCTCACGTTCTCAGTTTCACACTGACTGACTGCTTTCATTTTAGCTATACTGTATTCACTTTCACTAGGAGTAAGATTGCCACCTCTCCATCTTGTGTTAAGCTGTAATAACACATTAACATTAGAATATGGTGATAGTCACGAAGAAGATCTATGGAGGAGGATATTGGGCCGTAGTATTGCCTTATTCTGCCACTGGGCTACGGGAATAAATCTGCAATAGGACGAAAATCTCCTCTTAATAAAAATTAATGGACCACAGTTTTCACAAATTATTTCCCTTATGTGAGCATCAATAAAATATATGGCGAGGGCAATTGAAGACTGGCGTTCCACCCACCGTGCACAGTCAGCTGAACCACCTTGGAAATGGGTTTGCCGACAGAGTTTGCCGCCCGGCACAGATACCAGCCAGCATCCGACGCCTTGGTCTCCTGCAGGATGAGGGAGCCGTTTGGTGCCTGCGAGGACCTCACCCCATCCACCACCAGAGGCTGGAAGTCCCTGGCAGCCTCACCTAATACACCAAACCTTCATATTACTTGTCTCACCAGGCTGTGTGAAAATGGGAGTAGGTATTTATAGCATTTGTTGGAGGGAGAGGGAGGGGGAGGCCGAGGATGAGATGGAGGGATGGAGTGGAGAGGTATATGAGAGAGGGAGGTGTGAGCTGGGAGCAAGGCAGTGAAATGGAGGGGGACGGGGCGATGTGGAGGCGATTTGTTTGTGGTTTCCTTTACGGGATTAAGGCGTCTGGCAATAGATGGACAGATTTGTTGACTCTGAGAAGTACAACAGACATTAGCAATATTCTTTTTCACCAGTGCAATAAAGAAAACGTTGTTTATCAGATCAAGATAACTCAAACACAAAAATCATGAATTAATCCACGTGGCATTTCAGTCCAAATAACGAAGGATAGAAGCTGTTATTGTCTTCTTGTTAATACATATATTCTCCTACCTGGAGCTTTCATCCAGGTGATAACAGGCTGAGGGTATCCACGGGCATTGCAGTCCATCACCACAGTGGACCCCACCAAGGCTGTACCACCTGAGAGCTCCACCACCCACTTAGGAGACACCTGTCCAACGAACACGCATTATGAACATTATATTATAACTGCAATGCTCCTTTTATTTTACCTTCTCTAATACTGACCGCTTTATACCTTGAACCCTGAGCTATAAGATGGGATCAGCACAAGGACATAGCGCTAGTCACGAAGAGTTCTAGGGAAAGGATGTAGAGTCGTAGCATTGTCTTTTCAACCACTGACATGAAATAAGCTTCTGGTAGACGAAAATCTGGGCCAAGTTAAGGTGAAACGAGAGTAGTTTTCTTCTACATAACTCCTACATCTAGGCACGGAGTCGTGAAGCAAGTCTATAATGCATCAGTTTTAGTCCCATATCAGCTGCTTTAGTATGGAGAACAAGTACAAGATATGGTATACTGTTTCGTGGTGCTGTGCCAGTGAACATCTCATATCTCCTTTTTGTATACAGGGTGTCCCGGGAATAGACGTACTAACTTCATGAGATGATTCAAGGGCTGATATTGAGTAAAACGAATGCTCTATCAACACTGGTCCTATTTTCAGTGGTTACACAGCTGGTTATTAATGACCTTCTGTGTGAATTATGAGGGAGAATGTTTACGTCCATATGGTCATCGGTAACTGTAGCTCCATAAGGGATGAATGCAGGACACAGGTTTATATGGCAATTTTTCCTCAATATCAGGCCAGGAATCATCGCCTGAGGATACTATGGCAAGTACTGGACGCCCTGTATACGGATAGGGACAAATATCTGACTAATATTTTACCTTATCCCCCTATACCTCTCCTCTGGTAGCAGATATCCTAAGATGAAGGAAGGCTGGTCAGTTTCTCTATCTATAGCTGATTCTTTCTAATATGATGTGTCAGAGAGGGAAGTGATGGACATAACTGTGAAGCAGACACAGTAGGAAGGTATGCAAAATTTAGTCCCTGAACGTCACTGTACACTGATGAAAAACATGGCTTGTACACCACTGCTTCAGAGCCAGTGAGCTGCTTACTGCATCATCTCTGCAATGCTTTGTACCCAGATAAAGTTATTGCATTGGTAACACTGAAACGAACGTTATCGTTTAGATAGGTTAGGTGAATTTTTTGTCAACTCCAGTACAATTATCGTGAACCAACTCAAAACCAAATTACCATACTATTACCAAGCAAAGTTTCCAGACGTAATTCCAGAACGGTTTTATTTAATGATACTTTATTAGTACGGCTGACACACACACAGTTCTACTCGTCTGGTGGTGATACAGAATTGCATAAAAATAGCTCGAGGTCCACAATTCCACATACCATAAGCTACAATATCTGTGAAACTGACGAAAGAGATCCATACTGTCAATCAATTTAAGACTTTCTGGGGTGAAGATTTGCAGATGTTAATTATTGCTGAGAAAAAACAGTGAGTACAGTGGCACGGCCGAGACAATACGTACAGTTCAGTGCCTTATAGCTGGTGTGTGTGTGTGTGTGTGTGTGTGTGTGTGTGTGTGTGTGTGTGTGTGTGCTCACCTTGACCCTGATGTTGGCTGTTTTGTTGACGGCAGCAGCGGCGTTGGCAGCTTCACAAGTATAGGCGCCTGAGTGGTGCTCCTGTAGCCTCTTCAACACCAGCACCTGCAATACAGTTATTCTACTTCACTCCACGACAAGGACCTCTTACAGCTTATCCCTCTGACTTAACTCCTCCCAGCCTCTTCCATCCCAGATCCATACAGTTACCAATTTCACCTCTCCATCTTAATCTCTTAATGTCGGAGAGGGACGCCTTCCCGTGATGGAACCGATTTCACCGGGTGGCTCATTTGTCCGGTTATACAAGCGTCCCTTACCTCCTTCCCCATCCCCCAAAAGGAGGATGGTGCGCTGCTGAAGGGTAACTTGAGCCTACAGTCCACTGGGTTCAAATTCAGATGAGCCTGAAGCCACAACATCAATAACAATAACGACAATATTACCTCAGGGCAATGGCTTACAACTATACTTATTCTGACCTAAATATTGTCAGTTTGTTCCATCCTAGCTCGTCATATTTACCAGTTCCTATTCTACATCATATTCTCTGCCTATCTTTTTCCATCACTCCATGTCTGGGCTGCAGCTCTGTTAAACTGTTACCAGGAGTGAGTTCTTCATCTGTTATCTTTACTTTAAAAAAGTGTTCTGTCTATATCCGTCTGTGATTTGACTAGTGGTGATTTTTTTCTAATTCCGTCTGTTCTTTTATACACCACACATCCCACACCCACCCAGGCTGCATCACTACCTGTGATACGGTGATGAATATAAAAACAAAGTAAAAATTAACTCATCACGTTGTGTATATATTTCTTGTCGATGACACCACAGAAAAAGCAGTTTCATTGTTCGGGACGTAATTTTTGGATGATTTACTGTGCCACTCTGACAGAGAGCATTAAAGAAGCAGGTTACTTTTCAGACTGTCATGTCACTAGCATACATATATACTTACATAATCTATTCCTGTGTCGCCCCCTGAGAAGCGTAGGAGCCTGGGGCTAGGCAAGTTGGTCCTGACATTTAAGATGAGAGTGACCAGCCTCACACATCCCTGAGTGGCATTACGTGGGCAATAAACCCTAACCATCCCTTGGATATAAACCTACACAGGCTCAATCTGGTTGGAGCACCTTAATTACCCACTAAACCTCCAGGTGTCACTTCTTGGTTATATGGTTACTACCCAGCGTAGTATATGGTTTCCTGGCGTCACTAAGTATAATTTAAATCTCTTACCTGGTTGTGCAATCCACCATATTATCCTATCTATCTATCTATCTATCTATTGCCAGACGCCTCAATCCCGTTTGGGGTGGCCACAAACAAATCGCCTCCAAGTAGCCCTGTCCCCCGCCATTTCACTGCCCTGCTCCCAACTCACATCCCCCTCTCTCATATACCTCTCCACCCCATCCCTCCATCTCATCCTCGGCCTCCCCCTCCCTCTTCCCCCCTCCACCTCACTCACATACACTCTCTTCGTCAGTCTTTCACCCTCCATCCTCTCCACATGGCCAAACCACCTCAGTGTGTTCCTCACAACGCTTCCTATCACATCCACATCAACACCACAACGCTCCTTTATATCCTCATTCGTCAGCCTGTCTCTCCACGTGACTCCACAGGCTCCTCTTAAATAACTCATTTCCACTGCTCTCACTCTTGACTTGTGTCCTTCCAACAATGTCCAAGCTTCACTTCCGTACGTTAGAGTTGGTATCACAATACTGTCATGTAGTAACTTTTTCACTTCCATGCTCACTTCCCTGTTTCTTATCACTGCTTTCAAGGAACCAGCAACCTTTCTTCCCTGTTGTACCCTTTCAAGCACTTCACCCTCCAAACCTCCATCCTTACTCATCACACTACCCAAGTACTTAAACGTACTCACATTTTCCAATTCCTCACCATCCAACCTCGCTGTACATTCACTAACTTCACCTCTCTCAAAGACCATCACTTTACTCCTCCCTACATTCACCTTTAGATTCCGTTTCTTACACACTCTCTCAAACTCATCCATCAAGCCTTGCAGCTCCCCTTCGTCTTCACTCAACAACACAGTATCATCTGCAAACAACAGTACAGGGAGTTTCCAAACACTATCCTCTCTCACCAGGGCCACTCCAACATCCACTACCCTACCTTGTACCTCTTTTATTACCCCATCCATGTACAGATTGAACAACCATGGAGACATGACACATCCCTGTTTCAAACCAACTTTCAAAGAGAAAAATTCACTTAGTTCACAATCCACACGCACTGCAGCCTTCGCACCATCGTACATACTCTTCACAGCATTCAACAATTACCATCTACTCCATATATTCTTAACACTTTCCACAATCTTTGTCTATCCACCCTGTCATGTGCTTTCTCCAAATCCATGAAAGCCGCATACAACTTCTTTCCCTTCTCTAGAAACTTTTCCACTAAAGATCTAAGAATGAATATCTGATCTACACAACCTCTTCCCTTCCTAAAGCCTCCCTGTTCTTCTCCAACTAATTTCTCTGTTCTTTCTCTAACTCTGTCTATAAGTATCCTACCATACACTTTTCCTATTATACTAAGGAGACAAATGCCCCTATGATTACCACACACTTCTTTTTCCCCTTTTCCTTTGTACAAGGGAATAATTATACCTGACTTCCAATCCTCCGGGACTCTATAAATAAAAAATAAAAATAATGCAACCTGAAATGACTTGTGAGTAAGAATGGCAGCAAAGGAAGATTAGATTTATTTTCATCACCTCAACTATTTTCTTCTGTGGGAAGCTGTCTTTCTCACCTACAGTGCAACCATTCTGACAAGTGATGCAGCAGTAAAATTGTTCGCAGAAAACGAGGAGGTTGACTAGGAGAGTATGCGAGTGACGTATCGGGGAGGGAAAAAAAAAATTGGAGTTCCCCCGAGCTAAGCCCTGTAGTGGACTATATGGCCCCGCTAGGGTTACAGGAGGGAGCTACCCCTCCTGGCACGGCAGCCCGGGCGAGGCTCGAACTTGCAATCCCCCGATCACAAGTCCAGCGCGCTACCACTGTGCTACCGCGCCCCCCTATATTGGGGAGGGAGGGAGTGGGAGACAGAGGAGGAGGAGGAGCAGGGATGGGGTGGAGAGGTATATGGATGATGGTACGTGTTGGAAGGATGGCAGCTTGATGGCGGGGGTAAAAAGACATGGAGGCAAATTTTTTGTAGGCATCTGGGTATGGACAGGCAGAGATGGCCAGCAGACCCACCATAGAGAACTCGCTGGTTTGTTTGCTCTCCACGTCCGGGTCATGTTGGAGATGGCGACCGTCCTTAAGCCAGTTGATGGTGATGGGCAGATCCCCCTCCGTCACGGAGCAAGACAGCTGAGTCCTCTGTCCCTCCTCCAGACTCCGGCGTAGGATGAAGTTATCAATCACAGGGGGTTCTGGGGCATGATGTGGGGCAAAACAGAAGGACACCTTTAATTCGTACCACTGAAGGTTAAGATTACTATACCTGGTAGCGTACAACTTTAAAGCGAGCCATACACACACAGACGAGCCCCTCTGGTGGCCTGAAGAGGCCGGCCTCAACGAACAATGCTGTGTCCACACACGATTCAGTCGGCCTCACGTCTCCAGCTCAGTTGCAAGCGAAACGCCGTGGCGTGAGGGTGGCCGTGGACACTCCGCTGCCCACAGATGACCTGGAGCTGTATGCTATTGGGGCCGTTGCCGCGGCCTTTATTGCAATTAATAGAAAGAAGAGGAAAAAACGGACTAAATGGGCAAAAGATTGTTTGATGAGAAGGAGTAAATTGTCCCATCTGACTCTGTTGAACGTCTTCACTCCCGCACAACTGACACGAGACTGACACCTGAAAACCTGCAGTACCCCCCACACGCTCAGTTTGCCTGAACCTGACCGGAGCCTAACCACGAAAATCTGTCCGCGACAGATCCCAGGACGACCGTTGAGGCGGCCTGCGCAGGCGAATGTTCCCTACCCACACACGCCCAGGTTTGCCTGAAAGGGCCGGCCTCTTCAGGCAACCGGACGGGCTTGCCTGCGTGTGTATGGCCAGCTTGAGAAAAACTACTGGAAGGCAAATCAATACTTCTTATCTAAAGCCTCCAGGTATGTGGTTGCACGGAAAGAACTTTCTTTACTATCCTTGTCTTAGTCTAGTACAGTAGTCACACACATAGAGGAGCTGCCTAGCATGGAGTAACTGCCTACTGTACTTCCTATACAGCACGTCTTAAGTCTTCATTTGTCTAACCATTTCCTACATGGTGTGTAAAGCCCTACATAAAATCATGAAAATAGTCTATCATTAAAAGGGAAATTCCTATCAACATAAATGTTCCCAGAGTCTGCAGTAACAGTGAGAGAGTGGACCGACCGTGAAGCCTCAGTCAGATTTCGCTGTATTCCAAGAAGCCTCTTGATACACTGCAATATGTCCAAGAAGATGAAACAATTTGGCGAGTTTAGTAACATAAATTAGGTAGATAAATTACTTAGAGAAATTAATTATACTTTATCCCTGCTGACTGCATACAGATCCTTAAAACAGATAACCACTGTAGGCTTAAGACTTGAGGGAGGGAACTTCTAAGAACTTCCCTTCCCTTCTACTCAAATGCAGCTGAGAGAGAGAGAGAGAGAGAGAGAGAGAGAGAGAGAGAGAGAGAGAGCAAACGCCACACTGACTGAGGACGTGCAGGAAGGTGTGTGAGGCTGCCGTCTGCCCCTGTCTGCCGGTCCCAACACAGGAGTAGCGACCAGCATCCTCGTGGCCTGCGTTTCTCACCACCAGCGTCCCGTTACCCAACATCTCCTGCCTGCAACACACCCACGTTACTATACTCCACTCACACTAACTTGGCTTACATACCACATCACGTAACTTGAACTCCGCAGTGTAACAAGAGGTACTAGAATATGATGCTAGTCACGAAGAAGTGCAATATAAGGATGTGATGCCTTAGTATTGTCATATTTAGCCACAGAGTCACAGAAAAAAAAAATACAGAAGGACAGCAATATGTGTCCAATTAAGGTAAACGAAGGATAATTCATTGTTTGTGTGATTTTAGTTAAATTTTTGAAAAATTTAACAAACGCTTCATGAAAACAAGCATTATGCAGGTACATCATCATCAACATCATCATCATCATCACCATCATCATCACCATCATCATCATCACCATCACCATCATCATCACCATTACCACCATCATCATCATCATCATCATCATCATCATCATCATCATCATCACCATCATCATCATCACCATCACCATCATCATCACCATTACCACCATCATCATCATCATCATCATCATCATCATCATCACCATCATCATCATCACCATCACCATCATCATCACCATTACCACCAACACCATCATCATCATCATCACCATTACCATCATCACCATCATCATCATCATCATCATTTTGACCTTTTTCCCACTTCAGAATGGAATGTGGTAGGGTCCAAAAATAAGGCACACACACACACACACACACACACACACACACACACACACACACACACACACACACACACACACACACATACATACATCATCCATCCAATCCTATGTTGCCCCATGAGGAACGTAGGAGCCCGGGGCTAGGCAAGTTGGTCCTGACATTTACGATGAGAGTGACCAGCCTCACTCATCCCTGAGTGGCATTACGTGAACAATAAACCCCGACCACCCCTTGGATATAAACCTTCACCGGCATAATCCGATTGGAGCGCCGTACTTACCCACTAAACCACCAGGCGCCATAATATGGTTATATGGTTACCACCTAGCGTAGTAAATAGTTTCCTGGTGTACAGGAAACCATTTGGCTTGTCACTCAATGTAGTCACCCATAGGCAGAAGGAAGAGGAATGAATGAAGGAAAAAAAAAAAAACAGAAGAGGGAATGCAAAATAACTCGTAGGCAGAAGGGAGAGGAAAGAAGCAAGGAAAGACAGACAGAAGAGGAAGCAGGAAGAGAGGAATGGGGAGTGCCCCCACCTACCACTCACACATACATACAAATTAGGATGAACTTTCTGTGGCTTTTTTTTTTTTTTTTTTTTTTCAGGAAGCAGAAGTAAGAGGTAGAATCTTGCTGTGTCCCTTGTTGCCTGTACCGAAATATATGTTGCTTGCAGGAGAGAAATTATCACCTATTTTATTATTCAGGAAAGACAAGGAAAGGGGTAATGTGGAATCTTCCCTTGTCTCGTACTCTTCTTTTTAAAATCTTGGTTATGACAGGGAGTAAACATAAATTTATCTGTGAATCCCTCTCGTGGCCTCTTATTGGAAAGTTAAGTCGGTGATGATGAGAGAACGTCACCGCCTCGTCATAACTGCTGTATATAATTTCTCTCCTTGTGACTGTATCGTTGTGCCTATGTCGATGGCATCTAAAAAAAAAAAAAAATCTCTTAACTGTATGTTTATGAATCCCTCCCGTGGCCTACTGTTGCAATGTGAACTCAGTGATGAGAGAGAGTCGCTACCTTGTCATTGCAATTGCACGTAATTTCTCACCTTGTGACTATATCATTGTATCTATGTTGATGGCATCTATAAGAAATAAGCCTCTATTTCTACAAAATTCTGGAGGTTATAGAAGTGGTGGTTGAAAATTACCTGAGTGATGACGGTAGGGGATCGCCGCCTCGTCGCCAGGTAATGGTGGGGGCGGGATAACCCCCTGCGGGACACCACAGATGCACGTCCTCACCCGCCACGGAGGTCACGTTTGGCATGGCGCGTACGAAGGGGGGCCCTGAGGGGGGGAAGGAAGGGAAATGAGTCGTTTGGTGAAGAGATTCAGTTGGGGAGATGATGTGAAATGAGATAATATGAGAAATGGATTATGTGGGAGGAGAACATGGCAGCTGAAGGACAGAGAAGATGTACTGTATGTCTGTCCTAGAGCGACTGACTGACTGGAAAAAGATGAGCTGATTAAGTTCATTGCAACAGATGTATGGTCTTTGACAGCTAGACCTATACACTATACTCCGTTCACTTTACCTTGGCCTAAAACTGCTACCACCTTGTCTTGAACGTTGGGTTATAGCAACAGATTAACCCTAGATTACATGGTGCTAGTCACGAAGAAGTGCTACAGGAAGTGTCAAGAGGCACTGTATTGTCTTTCCCTGCCACTGAGCTACGTGAAATACGCTGCAAAAAAGTTAAAATTTGGGCCAAGTTAAAGTGAACGAATTATAGCCAGAAAACTTCCTCATCAGCTTCCGTTACTATCATCACTCGCTTTATCAAATTTTCACCGATAAACATGTAGATCGGTCGTGGAAAATACATGGGGCAGGGCAGCTTGATGACCCGTGTATTTAACTTAACCATGAACATTTACTGTCACGTACCGTCCTTGGAGACAGAAGGCTGACCAATGAAAGAAGGATTGTAATTTTAGAGATACTGCCACGCTGCTGGCTTGACGTAGTGACGAGAGAGGGATCGTGGCTGACTACATTGACCCCTTCACAGTGAGGTGGGAATCGGTTATGTTGGAGCAATTTTTTTTTTATGAAAGGAGGTCACCCGTAATTAGGTGTATGGATTTTTTTTCCTTCCTTTATACTGCTATTGTATGAAAAAAAAAAAAAAAAAAACATTTGTGTACACCAGGGTAAAGCGTGGAATCACAATGTCATGGTCTTGAGGAGGCGATTTGTTTGTGGCCACCCTTTCCGAATTTCAGACGTCTGGCCATAGATAAGTAGATAGAAACACAGAAAGATGAATGGATAGATATAGACGGATCGATGGGCAGACACAAAGAACGATAGATAGATAGGTAGACACAAAGACAGATAGGTAGATAGATAGACAGATAAATGGCTAGACAGACAGTGATAGATACAAAGACAGATAGATAGATAGATAGAAAGACAGATAAATAGACAGACAGACAGACAGACAAATAGATAGACAGGTAGATAGATAGATAGATAGATGGATGGATAGACAGAAAAGGGTTAGAAATGTCTTCCCCAGAATACACACACGTGGCTCAGGGTAGGATAAGTTAGGCTGGGATGATGGTGATGATGATGGTGGGTGTGGTAGTGATGACTATGATGATGACAATAATGGACTCAAGAAACACAAGCTAACTCACCGTAAACATTGAGTCTGGCTGAGTGCGCCTGGGAGCCGTGCGTGTTGTGTGCCGTGCAGGTGTACGTGCCACCTTCACGTACCGTCACGGCGCTCAAGTTCATGTGGCTCACTACCTCCCCCAGGGCCATGCGGAAGCTGCCCACCGTCGTCCTAAACACGGAGAGAAAGCACAGTACACCTTAACACTTTGTAAACACTCTGCCGCTCCTATGGCTCACTCGCAGTTGGAAAAGAAAAATATTATAACTGTCCTAACCACGAAAATATTAGCTGCACACTTGTCCTGAATACGGGTAGAAAGTAGAGTGCATTTAATACTTTCTAAACACTCTGTATCTCTCATAACTCACTCTCAGCTGAATCAAGTTCCCTGAAGTTGGCTGGAGAAGGAAGATATTAAAACCATCCTAATCATGAAATTTTGACCCCATTCCGTTTCCAGGGCTGCGTGAAAACCGCTCCCTCATGTTCGGAAGATAGGGGGGAAATGATGAACAGTTCTGAACATTTCCATTTTCTTATCGTTCATATCATAACCGCTTTTCCAGAATTCATGACACCTCTAAGGATCTGCCAGGATGAGTGGCGCTGTTTCGGTACTGAACGAAGCACCGCCTATGGTCTCGGTAGGGTTGTTATGCGTGTCTCAGTATGCTTCGTTCACTGTACCTTACTGCTTCGTACATTGTGGATATACTTTTTGTTTATTTATTTACTAGTGTACCTGTGTGATGGCAGGAGGGGCTGGTGGTCGCGTGTCCAGGTAATTACAGGTACAGGTGACCCCACGGAGGAACATTTGAGGGTCACAGGATCCCCGGGGGTCACTGTCTGCTCTATGGGCATGTACCGCAGCTGAGGAGCAGACTCTGGTGGCGAGGAGAAAGCTTAGATCACACAAGGGATGATGACGATAATAATAATAGTAATAATAACAATAACAACAACAACAATAATAATAATAATAATAATAATAATAATAATAATAATAATAACAGTAATAGTAATAATAATAATAATAATAGTCCCAGTACTACAGCTACAACTACTGCTACTACTATTACAGCTACTACCACCACCACCACTACTGCAACCTCTACTACTACTACTGCTACTACTACTAGTCGAGAAGAAGAAGCCTTAGATTAATGCCTATTTGGTGTATGGGTGTCATTAAGGCATAGATAAAGTATAATAGTAATTGGTAGGTAATACGAAGCCAATTTATAAGGAAAAATTACCACCACAAAACATAACGTGAGAAAGAGCCAGGATTCCGGGGGCTTGACTGATGAGTGAATGAGTTTCTGGCCTCTCTCTCTCTCTCTCTCTCTCTCTCTCTCCATCCTCAGGTGGGTATGAGAGGCCAGGAGGATAATGATGATGATGATGATAATGACTAAGTAGATATACACCTGAATAAACAAACTCCTGCTCACTTATCTCAATGTCATATCATCATTTTTTAATTAAAGGTAGGCCAGGTGAGCAGACAGCCTAATGACCTTTTTTTTTTTCTTAACCCCTACACCGCGGGCTTGTTTACCAATGACTTGCGTGTCCCGCGGGGTTATTTGGGCTCCGACAGACTCTCAAAAAATATTTGCCAAAAATCAGTTATTAGTCCTAGAATAATAAAATTAAATATGCTTATGGCACATACCTTCAGCTTTCTCCTGGAATGATTGTTGAGCCTTCGTCGGTTACCGTAGGACTTGTGGAGACCTCTGAAGTAGGGTAACGAAGTCTCCACTTTACACTTCCCGACAACCCATAATATGATTACCACAGCCAGATACAAACACTAGAAACACTATTCTACAATTTTCAAGTAGTTTGGGATCCATACTAAAAAAAAAAAACACTGTGAAAGCAATGGAAATTACGAGCGCGTCTGATCGTCGCACTTACGCTAGTTCGCTCTAGGCACTCTGTCATTTATTATTCATAAAACCCCTCACACTTTATATTTCTATTACTATATCACACTTATATATATCTGGAGTCTTTCTCCATAAGTTTCCTTCAGTCGTATTAGTTTATTGTCACTGAAGTCATTCAATTTTTCATTCAGTAAAATACGTAGAGAGCCACGGATTCACTTTCACTGTTATAACATAAATTATTTGTACTCATATTCTTATATTACTAATTACTTACATTACTATTTACATTTTCTATTCTATTTTCAATATTTACCCTGCTATTTTACTTACACTATGTTATTCACTGTCACTTTCAGTAAGATAAAACTATAATACACTGTTCAATCATATGAACTGAACATCCATTGCTTTCACCTGCTATTTACACATTATTTACACATTATTTCCAAATAATTCTGCTTCCACACTTGCACTGTTAGAACTGCTTCTGGTTGTGGTAATCGAAGAAGCAGGTAACACAGAGGGGAACCTGGCACTCAGCGCACTGCCAAGAGGTGCGTTTATGCTCAGGTGTGCGGCGTGTGGTATGCGCACATACCTGACACCTGCGAATCGCAGCCTTCCTTTTCCCTGTGGCAGGCATTAGCTCAAGTCTGTGCCGATCCATATACGCCCTCTGCTCAAGTCGGTCGGGAAGTGTTACTGGATGGCGCCTTGGAGTTGCTGCTTGCACCCTACCATATCTTTCCAGCAGCTGCTGGACACAAGTCCTGGCGAACAACCTCAGGGAGAAGGACTTGGGTGGCTTGACCTTCATCTTGTACAGGATGAAGGCGTTCAGCATCGTCATATCTATGAGATGCAGAAAAACTTTCCTGTACCACCTAGTATTCTTCCTGAGGCAGTCGATCTCACCAATCATCATGTCGGACTTGTCCACCAGCCGCATGTTGATATTATAGTCCAACACAGCATCAGGTTTCATCACAGGTTCGCCTATCCTACGGTCGACCTTCCCACTGTCTCTCATCTCCCCCTTATGTACAGTGGTGAGCATGTGCACGACCCTCTTGTCATGCCACCGTATTGCCAGCATCTTCTCACACTTGCGTAGGTGCACGTCTCCTCGCTGCGAGGTTCCCGCCTCTGGGAATTTGGGGAAGTTGGCACGATTACTTTTCACAGTGCCGCAGGAGCCAATGCCGTGCTCAGAAAGGTATTTGGCAAGTTTCGGTGCTGTATAGTAGTTGTCTGTATACAGCACATGATTCCCACCAAAATACTTTTCTAGGAGCACTTTCACTACACAGCCTGAGAAGCCAAGGGGGTGTGTTTTATTGAGATCGACAGTGCTGGCTGAATATATGACGAAGTCAAGGATGTACCCCGTCTTACAGTCGCACAGTACAAAGAACTTAATTCCAAAGCGATGGCGTTTGCTTGGAATGTACTGAACAAACCGAAGACGTCCTCTGAACAAAACCAAGGATTCATCAATAAGAACCTTCTGAAAGGGGTGGAAGAATGACATGAACTTATCCTTCATTCTGCTCAGAATCTCCCGGATCTTCCAGAGTGGGTCGGTTTGGGAAGGTACATCGTTGTCGGCAAAGTGCAGGTTTCCCATGATGTTCCGGAAGCGATCTCTGGCCATGTACATATTGAAGGTGGGTGAGGGTAGTAAGGGGTCCATGGACCAGTATTCTTCCAACTCATGCTTCTTGGAGTGTGGCATGAGAAGCATGAGGGCAAAGAACACATACAGTTCCTGCACTCCCAGCATGGACCACTGTTGCATCTTGCTGCACCTGTACCACTTGCAGCACGTTGTGATTCATACCTGTTGGTCTCATCACATATGTGCTGCATGACTTCATCATCTAGGAAGGCCAAAAGGTAGTCGACACACTCAGCATTTTCGTCCATAGTGAAGGCAGGCTGAACTCCTGAGGAGCTCTCATCAAAAACAAGATTTTCGGGGACAAAATCTGACCCTTCCGTCCACGCGAAGGCGTCCAGGATTCCCCGTCGTGGCGGTGTAGGGCGGGTGGTGGTGGTGGTGGTGGAGGTTGGCTGTGAGGGAGGTTTATCTCTGTCAAGGTCAGTCTCACTGGCCCTAGGTTGCCATACAGCACTAGCAGCCCTTACCCTACTAGCTACACTACTTTTCACTCTCCTTGATTTACCTCTACCTCTACGGCCTGCCTTCACTGTTGATGCTGGTGGTGACTCCGACGACGAAGACTCCGGAGATAACTCAGCCGACGATGATGAAGAGATGAGTAAAGCGGGGCTTGGGGAATGGGGAGGTGAATGCACTCGTGACTCATGGCGGGCTGGGTCACGTGAGGGCATTGTTCTGGGGCTAACACGCCGCCTTTTCACTCCCTTCCCAAATTCTTGTCCTTGCTGCAATAAAGGCTCCTTTCCCTTGGAGCTAGACACTGATTCACTTACTGTAGCACTCGTTGTTGCTGTTTCTGGCGCGATAACCTCACCCAGCTCATCACATGATTCACCCGAATCGTCATAGTCACTGTCCATCATTATCATGGACAGTTCTGCCAGTTCACGTGCCGCTGCAGAGTCACTAAGGCCTTTCCTGCTTGCCTCACCACTTTTCTTAGGAGTAGAGGTCACGGGGCCCTTTGCAATGGGCGCAGAAGCTGCAGGAATGGCGGGGCGCGACATGGTTTCTCTACAGCGGAGGATAAGGAACTAAATGGCGCGGCTTATCTGAGAAGGGAAGGGTTGACAATGACACTGAGGCTGACTGCTGCTAACTTACAGGCTAATTTTTTATAGGTAGAAAATCTCGGCAATAAATAAAGAAATAGGTAGTTCCAGGTAAATATAAATGTCAGTTAGGATTCTCCCTTCCTTTCTGATATATATTTTTATTACAGACATCGATTACAAGGCATAAATCAAAGGGGAAGTTACCGTGGTAATGTAGCGAATGAATGCACGTGAGGTTTTGTCAGGTGATAATTAGCCAATTTCTGGTGTATAACACTATCACTTACCTGTTTTTTTTTTTTTGGTATATATTATTTGGTATAAGTATAGGGCATAGGGCTTATTTCAATGGATGAAATCTGTGGAAAAATCAGGGGGAAATTTCCGTAGCGCAGCGTGGCGTGGAAGGTGAGAGGAGAGGGTAATGGAGGGCAGGTAGGGAGGGGAGTCATGAAGGGGGTAAAATCGCTAAAATGTCAACAATGGATGGGAGTACAGATGAGATTTGGAGTGCTGACTAGTGTTGGACATTGGCAGTACTGATAGATGATACAAGCCACCACTTGAGAGCCCGGGATAATTCAAAATAACACAGAATCACAAAAGTGACGCCCCGCGGTATGATCCATTGTGGCCGAGCATCATGAAAGTGACGCCCCGCGGTTAAGGGGTTAAAAGATGTTCAAACATCGCCAGTATAAAGACCAAGAAATTAGATAACCAAATATTCCACAGAGGTCTAGTTGTTCACGGTCTGGCCTATCTAGGAGGAAGAAACATTGAAATACCTTAGTCCTCGTGACATCTTCCCTATGTATTACTGCCCAGTTTCAGGGCTATATCCCCCTGGAGCCAGGACCTAACAATACTTATATTGATTCAGTTCATGAATCACTTCCTTACGACTTTATCAAATCTAATGTTTGTGCTACCGGGCTCTCCTACAGGTACTGGTTCTTACAAGGTTTGCCATCACTACTTGTCTCTAAACCCAACAAAACTCTTCACTAAAGCACAAACATTGCATACTTCACCTTTACGAGAGCTATCACACTAAGTCTTACATACCTATCATAATAACAACAGTTGAATATCACGAAAATCTCTCCTTTACTGGAGTATGATTCCCAGACATTGTTGTGAGCGGCAGCGGTCAGATGGTTTAATTGTGACGTCACAGCGAGGGTGCATGTTTCGCGTGAGGTACGATAATCTCCATCTTTTATTTACCTCTCTTTTTCATAAATATTAAATCAGAGAGAAAAAATAATGATATTCCGATGATTACAAGTGACCATTCTATTACTTTATGTAACTTGTACACGACCGTCAACCAGTCCAATCCTCCCTGTCTTCACACCATTAGCAGATACAGCTTCATTTAACCACTGTATTACAAGAAGTTTCCCTGATACTCATAACAGAAATATAATAAATAATATATCAAGAGTCTGGTATACGCTCTTTACAGTAACTTGGCCTAAAAATTGCTACCTCTCCATCTTGGATCCTTAGTTGTAACAAGAGACAAACACTAGAGTATCAGGCCCGTTTAGCAACAAACTCTCATCCCTTTTCTGTCCAACTCTCTAATGCAAGACTTAACCATTACTCCCAGTCCTTCATGTATGCAACAGGTCAACTCTGGAGCTGTCTCCCTCTGTCTGTATTTCCTACTTCATGTGACCTCCAGTCTTTCAAACGCAGTGTGTCCAGGCATCTCGAAATGATCGCATCTTGAATTTGGCTCTTGTTGTATTGTTTTTGTTTTTTCTTAGAAAGAACGGTTTGCGGGCTCCTGGCCTTTGGTTCCTTCTTCCTTGCATAAAACAAAGTGCTATGGGAAGGTTGTAAAGCTGCAGCACTGCCTGTTTCTGCCACTGAGCTACGTGAAATAAACTGCAAAATAGGATATGCAGGTCAAGTTAAGGTGAAAAGAGTACATCACCAAGTTTTTAATATCAATTGTGCTCTCCAGCTGACAAGGCTAATCTTCTTTATAATTTTCCTTCATTAACCCCTTCGTTAAGACAGGCCTGCCGAAAGTGAAAGGAGAATCGTCTGATGGTGTCTGTCTTGCACTATCTGGTCATCCCTTACACCCACTGTCACATCCATACCCCCACACCAGCAGACTGAGCGTGCCAGCAACACACAAGATCCTACCAAGTGTTTCTAGTGTAGCGCTATCTACGGCCCCCTGTATATGACACCCCCCCACACCCCCACACCAGCAGATTGAGCTGTGCCAGCAACACATCCTACCAAGTGTTTCTAGTGTAGCGCTATCTACAGCCCCCTGTGTATGACACATCCCCACACCAGCAGATTGAGCCGTGCCAGCAACACATCCTACCAAGTGTTTCTAGTGTAGCGCTACCTATGGCCCCCCTGTATATGACACACCCCCACACCAGCAGACTGAGCCCATCAAGTGTTTCTAGTGCAGCGCTATCTACGCCCCCCTGTGTGACACCCCCCCACACCAGCAGACTGAGCCTACCAAGTGTTTCTAGTGCAGCGCTATCTACGCCCACCCTGTATGTGACACACTGGGACTGAAGGGATTTACACTCATGGTCTCCTGTTCTCTGATATTCCATTCCACTCAATATCACACGATTTTACTCAGCTGAGGGAGGCAGAGCAGCCGGAGTGGTGACAGGCTTAGCAATGTACAGGATTTTCTCGTTCACCGGTACTTTTGTCTTTCTCTTTTCCTTCTTCCATCTTTCTTCTTACTTTTCTCTTCATTCAGATCTCTCTCTCTCTCTCCTCTTGTGCCAGTCTTTGTCATCATCCCTATGTCTTCCCGCTTTCGTCCTATCTCCTCTTTCATTCATGGTTCTCCCTTGTCTCTTCCTTGTCTGCTGTTATTTTATATCTTTAATAAATCCCATTCCTTTATTATTTCCCTATACACCTCTCCTTCCCTTACTCTGCTTCCTTCTTTCTCCTTCATTCACTCCTCTCCCTCTTTTCTTTGTTTTTCTCTCAGCCTCTCTTCATCCCGTCAAAACTCTCTCAATTTAATTATCTCTTTTTCTTAACAATGTCTTTTTTCTGACCATTTTACGTTATCGGGTTCCTCTCCCATCTTACTAAGTTTTTTCTCATTTTACTCTCTCTCTCTCTCTCACCCCGAGACGGGGTGAGGTAGGGTCCAGAGAGCAAGAAAAAGAAAACAATTAAGAAAAGGAGAAACCAACTAAAAGATTGCTCAGTGTAATGCTGTGTTTTTAGGGCGACTTCTCGTCGTAAGAACACGAGCACTGGAACGGGGTCCTTTTACTAGACCGGATGTAATGCACTAACAAAGGAACAGGGCATAAAAAGAGACAGTACACCGAATCACATCTATTGCTTGAGTTCTACTCATTACAGTGTACATACAACAATATTTGGCACATAATAGAACAGAGATACAATATTACACTCGTTTACATAGCCTGATCCAATATATATTAATACGTGGTACAGGGCAGTCGTGGATATGTTTTACTGTTACTTAGATGAGATATCACTTCACTGTGGTTGTCAGTTTGGATTAATTATCGTGTCACTGGTGGATAATAATAAATGGGGGAGTCTCACTTTGGTTCACTGTGATCGGGAGTCTGTGGCGGAGATATTACTATAATAGAGGTAGGGTGCGGATGGCGACATTCGACACTGTCACCAAGTCGCGGGGGAACACTTCACTTGCCTTTCGGCTCACTCACGCACCTATCTCTAGTTCCACAGAAAACTCCCCGTTTCCTTCCTATAGAGGGGGACTGAACTGTTTAATGCTTGCACACGAATTTCTATGATACCACTGTTTAATATATCTTCTATTAGACACTGCCACTGTGCATTGGATCACTGTCACTGTATTCGGGGTCACTGTCACTGTCACTGTTTTACCCTTGTTTCTTGGGTGGTTAAATCACTGGTACTTACTGTCAGGGAGGCTCCCTTGTTTGGGGCCTCGACCTGAGGGGCGGCTCCTTCCTAGGGCCGCGCTGGTGGGGTGCAGGGAGGCCCTGTGGTCTGGGGGCCTCGACCTGATCGGGGGCCCTCGGGGCTAGGGCCGAACAGCCGGAGGATTCGGGCCTGCTTCCTCTGCTTCCGGGGAGTGAGGGAGCCTGGGTCTCCGTCGTCGTGGACTGCGGTGGAAGGCCTGGGCGTCCTGGGACTGCGGGTGCTCAGGGGGAGAGGCGCCGTCAGGGCTGGGCTGCGGCAGCGTCTCCTGTAGGGCTCCGACAGGGCTAAGGAATGCCCGGGTGTGGGCGGTAAGTCAGCTATCGGACCTTGCCACCACTCTAACGCCTCCTCTTGGCCAAGAAGCCTGGATGGCGACGAAGGGCTCCCCGAAGGAAAAGAGGCTAAAGGGAGACTCACGCTCTTCGTGGTTCCCTGAGTGTGTTCATAGGGCTGAGTTGGGGCTCTGCTTCCCCTAGTGTGGACTTTGGCTGGAGCCGTGAACTTGCCCGGCGTGCGAGGGACACCTATAGGGTGATCGAGGTCGCCCTTTCGCTGAGGCAAAAGGCCATCGACGTGGTGTTCCTCCCGCAGTAGGAGACAAGCCGGAGTGAGGGGCTCAAGAGCCGCACTCTCTCCAATACGGACAGATCCTACCATCAGGGAATTCTCCACCCTGGTACGTGCCCCAGCCGGAGCTGAGTGTCTGCCCATACGGGAAACGACTAACGGAGAAACGGGATCACCTGTCTACTCCGGCGAGAGGCCGGCCCCAAGTCGCCGCTTCCGTAATTGGGTAGCGCTACACGTACAGTAGCAGGGTCTCTCTACCCTGGACCGTATTCTGGCCGTAGCCAAAGTACAACTGGAGAGGGATGCACACAGGCAACTCTCTCTCCTCAGCGTGTTAAGGCCAGAGCCTGGGGTCACCTTCCCCTTTACACACTCTGTCAGGCCGTAGCCTGTGTCTATTTCTCTTCCTCTCTTATGGCCGTAGCCTTGGGCCTCTTCCTGCCCTTGGGCCTCTTCCTGCCCTAGAGGGTGTAACAAGACCGTCAAGACGGTGTTACCTGGGACTGACCTCTTTTCAGTCCCATCCCTGGTCTGACGGTCACTACCCCGCCTGCACAGTAGTTCAGTTTGCCTGAATGCCTGGAGTTGGGGCACTTGCGGGGAATAGGGGCTCAGGGTCGGGATGCCCCGATGACCCTCTTGCCCGAGGTCACTAACCTCACCGGTGTGTCCTCCTGGGGTGGTGGTGGGGTGGCGGCTCGGCGGTGGTGTGGGGGGTGGTGAGGTGGGAGGTCCTGTGGCGGGCATGGCGGGCATTTTACCACCCTCTGCGTCGTTGAAGTCACGGCCCCATGACTGGAGGTGGTAGGTGGTGGAGGTGGCTGTCTGGTAGGCCGGGGTAAGGTGTTGGGTGAAGCTGACCCAGTGCATGGTGAATTGGTTGGGCTCCTGGTGGGGGCAGAGCGTGAAGTGGAGGGAGGACGGCTGGTTGGTCTGGCGTAGGAGGCGTAGCAGGTGGTCAGTGCCTCTGATTCTGGTTGGTGGGTGGTTGTGAGGTTGCCATCGGACCCTTGTTACCTTCATCTCGGGGAATGGTGCCTGGTGGGGAGATGAAATTTGAATGCTGGAGAGTGATGGGAGGTTGGTGCTTTTATTTGGACTAATGTGGTGGGAGGAGCGTTGTCCTTTGGGGAATTGGGAGTTGGGAAAGTTCCAACGTGCTTGGTGGAGGGGTAGGGTTATGGGGGAGGTGTTGGGGGTGGGTGGGGATGGTGGATTTTGGGGTAGGTGTGTGCTGGGTGGAGGTGTCGGGGTGTATCTTGTGGGTAGGCGTGAGAGTCGTCCCGATCTGGTGGTGGTCGTGGTTATGGTGGGTGTGGGTGGCGAGGCTGGTTGAGTGCGTGGTGGCGGTGAGGGTGTACGGTGGTGAGGTGGGGGGATGGTTGGTGGTGCGGTGTGACGTGTATAATGGGAGTGGTCATGGGGGAGGGCGGTGGTGGGTGTGGGGTTGGCGTGATTCTCGGGGGAGGTGGGTGGCTGTGGTGGCGAGGGCGGCGTGGGTGGGGTGGATTGTGGGGTGGTGGGTGGATGGGTGTTCGGTGGGTGAGTGTCTGGTTGTGAAGTAGGGGTGGTGGTATGTGGTTGCGGTGATGGTGTGTTGGGGGGAGGGCTGGTAGGCAGAGAGTTTGAGGAGGGGGGTGAGAAGGAGTAGTAGTAGGAGTCTGGGGGGTGAAGTTGAGGAAGGTCAGGGTGGCCAGGTGTGCGGGCCTGGGTGGAGGTAGGCTTAGTGCGGGGGTGGGCGGTGTCGGGTGGGTTGAAGGGGCGCACGTGGCGGTTTCCGTATGTGCGGTGTTGCCCCTGTTGATCCACGGTGACTTGATATGGATTAGGCACTCGCACAATTTTGTAAGGTCCATTGAATCGGGGGGAGGTCTTCGGTGGGGTAGGGAGGTTTGCAACCACCACAGATTGGCCAGGTGTGTATGGGTTGGAGTGGATTGTGTCAGGTGCTAGATCTTGCTTTGAGTGTAGGTGGTGGAGGCGGCGTTTGAGGTGGTGGAGAGGGTCGGTGTTGGAGGGTGGAGTGGGCGGTTGTAGGTGGTGGCAGAGGGGTAGGAGTAGGGGTGGTTCCCCGAACACTCTCTCGTGCGGGGTTATTCCACCTTCTCTTGGGCACGTATTTAACCCCCATTGTATGATCTTTATGTGTGCAGGCCAGTCTTCATTTCCCGTTTGCGTAATGCGCGTGCGGACTTGGTTCATCAGGGAGCGATGGCTTCTTTCGCATACGCTGTTGCCTTGGGGCCAGTAGGGAGATGAGTGGGAGATGTTGTATCCAAATATGTTGGCTAGTTCTTCCCAGATTTTCCCCGTAAATTCTGGGGCATTATCCGAATGGATGGCCTGTGGAATCCCGAAATAAGGGAAAACATGTCGGGTGAGGGCGTCGGCGACTGACGGTGCGGTGTGGTCCTTGGCGGGGCAGGCGATGATGAACTTAGAGTACACATCCACGAAGGTAATTATGTACTTGTAGCCTGATTTTGGTGTAAGGGGGCCGACGACGTCTAGGGAGAGTAGTTGCCACGGTTTTTGTGCTGTGACTTTTCCTGTAGGGCCTGGTGTTCGGGTGATGTCTTTGCCAAGAGCGCATGCTCGGCATGATTGTATGATCTTCTCTGCAATGGTGGATGGGTTAGAGGTCCAGTACATATCGTTAAAGATCTGTAGCAGCTTCTTAGTTCCTAGGTGGATGCCGTTGTGGGCATGGAGGTGGAGCATGGTGTCGTGGGCCGTGGCTGGGCTGAGGACAATGTGTCCGTTCGGGTCAAAGAGATGTTCGCCATGTGGGTGGAGTTTGTTGAATGTGGTCTGTGGAATCCAAGTTGGGCGTTGTTTGTTAATCCACATTTTAACCAGGTCGGGTTCTTCTTTGATGGCGTTGATTGGGAGACGGGATAGGGCATCGGCGTTGGTGTGTAGCTTGCCTGGTCGGTATGCGATTTCGAAGTCATATTCTTCGAGGGTTTCTCGCCAGCGTATCAGTTGGGCATTGTTTGTATTTGACTGTCGTAGCCACTGTAGGGATTGGTGATCGGTAATGACTACTACATGGGTGCCCGAGATGTAGGACTTGAAATATTCTAGGGACCAGATGATCCCTAGGCACTCACGCTTTGTGGCCGCGTAGTTCCGCTCTGCCGTGTTAAGGGTGCAACTGGCACAGGCGATGATGTGTTCTCTCCCATTTTGTACATGCGTAAGGACAGCTCCTATGGCGATGAGGGACACATCGGTATACAGGCGGAATGGGAGATTGTAGTCTGGGAACGCGACTACTGGCGCGGTGGTTAATTTTGATTTGAGGGTGGTAAAGGCTGTTTGTCTTGTCTCGGTCCATAGAAAAGGCTCACCTTTTTTTGTTAGTTCGTGAAGGGGTTTTGCGATGTCAGCGAATCCTTTGACGAATCGCCTGTAATACGATGTTAACCCCAGGAATGCTTTGACTTCGTGCACGTCACGGGGTAGTGGGATGTCTGCGATGGCTCGAAGCTTATCTGGGTCTGGTGAGATGCCCTCGGCATTAATTAGATGTCCCAAAAAAGAAACTGATCTTTCTGCTAATACACATTTCGTAGGTTTCAGTTTAAGTCCTGCTTGGCGTATGCGGTGAAACACTTGCTTGAGGCGGTGAAGGTGGTCGGTCCATGTGCGACTGAAAACAATGAAGTCGTCGAGGTATGCTAAGCAAGTCTCCCAAGTTAAATCACTAAGGACGGACTCCATTAAACGGGAGAATGTGGCAGGGGCGTTGCAGAGTCCGAAAGGGAAGACATTGAACTCGTAATGTTTGCCATTGGATGTGGAGAAGGCGGTTTTGTGTTTGTCGTCGGGATGCACAGGGATTTGCCAGTACCCCGACTGCAGGTCTAAGGTGGAGAACCATGTCGAGCCATGTAAGGAGTCCAGTGAGTCGTCGATGCGTGGCAGGGGAGTGGCGTCTGTGTTGTGACATCATTTACTCGGCGGTAGTCAACGCAGAAGCGCATTGTCCCGTCTTTTTTTCTTACGAGTACCACCAGAGAGGACCATGGGCTAGTAGAGTTGGAGATTACGCCGGCATCTAGCATGTCCTGGACCTGCCGGTCTTCTTCCTCTCGTTGCTTAGGATTTTTCCGTCGTGATGGTTGGCGAATTGGAGGTCCTGTCGTGTGTATCTCATGGCTGAGATAGGTGGTATGGCCAAGGTCGGTCGGGCCTGAGGAGAATAGATCTTGAAAATCCAGGAGGAGTTGTCGGAGGCTGTTGGTTTGGGCTGGGGATAGGTGTGATGGTAGGGTGGGGAGAGTGGGTGGGTCTGGGGGCGGCGTTTGGCATGGTTCGGCTTCTTCAGTGTCGCCGATGATGAGTCCTCTTGGTAAGGTCAGTGGTGTGGTAGCGAGGTTGGCGACACGGATTTCTTGGGCATGTGGGGGGAGGAAGGTAGGGCTTACTAGACAGGAAGAGAGTGGTCCGGTGGGGATGGATGGTGAGAAGAGAACGGAGGTATGGGAAGGTTTGTTAAGTTTTACCCAAGCTTCATGGTGTGGTGGAATGGTGATAGAGGAGGCGACAGTGGCTGGAAAAGATGGGGAGGGATGCAGATGATGAGTGGTGGGTGGTGGTGATGGGAGTCTACAGTAGTGGTGTGAGGGGCTGGGTTGGGTTTAGGTGTGTCTGTGGTATGGGACAGGTGAGTGTCTGATGGTAGTGTGTGGGGGTGGGTGTTCTTGGTGTGCCTTCGATATTTGTTTTTTTTTTTTTTTTTCTTCCTTATTCTTGACTGCTGGTTGGTTGTGATGGGCTGGATTGAAGTGGAGGCGGCGTTGATGGCAGTCAATGGTGGCATGTAATTTCTGGAGGAGGTCCAGCCCTAAATATCCATCGTATTGACTGCATGTTGAGTCGAATATGATGAATGGGTGGCTAGTGGATATTTGTTGATGGGTGTAGGTCTGAAGGGCCCGAGTTTCCCCACGGATAGGCAGGGGGCCGTCCCCTGCGTCGACGAGGTTGGCTGAGGTGGGGAAGAGGGGGCTGAATGCACCCATGTGGCGGGAGTAGAAGTGGGAGTAGAGGCACGATCTGGCTGCTCCCGTATCCACTAGTAGACGTGCCTTGACCCCGTTTAGCCAGATCTTGTCATAAACAGGGGGTCTGTAGTTGTGTGAGGTGGCCCCCGCCACCGTGGGGAGGTGCGGGGGCGGGCTTAAAAATCCATCTGCTGTGGAGTGGTGTCCTCTTGGTCGTCGTCGTCTGTTCCCGAGAGGGCGTGCATCGGTGTGTCGTCTTCCTGGGCGTCGTCGTCTAAGGAGGAGACTTTCTTGCGCCCTTGTTGAAAGCTTCTGCGCCTGCTAGCTTTGAGCTGTTCCCTAATGTCGTGTACAGGGCAGGTGCGGCTGCAAGCCGTGAATTCCCAGGGGTTAATGGTGATGAGGTTTCCTTGTTCCCTGGGGTTTGAGCGCTTCTTTTGGGGGTAAGCTCTAGGGACTGTGGGGGGCGGCTCAGCAGCTGGCTGATGAGGCGGCAGTTTAGGTTTGGAAGGGGGTTGTTGCCTTGTAGGAAAACGTGTCACCGCGTGGAGTGGCTGTGGTGTGGGGCGGGCGGCGAGCAGATGTCGGACGAGTTGTAGGTCATTTTCCATGTCCCCTGACGGGTCGTAGATTGAGAAATGCTCCCTGACTATGCTGGGAAGGATTCTCAATAGTGCATTGAATGTATGGATATCCCGGGCATTTGGTGGTGCCTCAGGATAGGCGGCGCTGACGAGGCGCCTAGCCCGGGTGAATGTGTCATCCAGGTTTCCGTCGTAGGTGAGGGCGTCGAGTTGAGAGAGAGCAACAACTCGGCCTATTGATGGTGTGAAAGCCTGTCTCACTATTTGTGAGAATTGGTCCCATGACAGTTCTGGGACGATTTTTGGTGCGACACTAGTGATTATTTTACCCAAGTTAGGTAGAGTGACAGCGATCTTTTCTCTGTCTGAGTCGAACCCTATGTCCAGGAGGGGTTTGACCATGTCCAAATATACGTCTATGTCGCACTGGTCCGGGTTGAACCTCGGCAATTGGATATGCGGTTTAGCTGCCATTGTAAGTTCCCTTTCGTGTTCCTCCGTGCGTTACTCGGATCTAGAACCACCGCTTGCCACCAGTGTAATGCTGTGTTTTTAAGGCGACTTCTCGTCGTAAAAACACGAGCACTGGAACGGGGTCCTTTTACTAGACCGGATGTAATGCACTAACAAAGGAACAGGGCATAAAAAGAGACAGTACACCGAATCACATCTATTGCTTAAGTTCTACTCATTACAGTGTACATACAACAATATTTGGCACATAATAGAACAGAGATACAATATTACACTCGTTTACATAGCCTGATCCAATATATATTAATACGTGGCACAGGGCAGTCGTGGATATGTTTTACTGTTACTTAGATGAGATATCACTTCACTGTGGTTGTCAGTTTGGATTAATTATCGTGTCACTGGTGGATAATAATAAATGGGGGAGTCTCACTTTGGTTCACTGTGATCGGGAGTCTGTGGCGGAGATATTACTATAATAGAGGTAGGGTGCGGATGGCGACATTCGACACTGTCACCAAGTCGCGGGGGAACACTTCACTTGCCTTTCGGCTCACTCACGCACCTACCTCTAGTTCCACAGAAAACTCCCCGTTTCCTTCCTATAGAGGGGGACTGAACTGTTTAATGCTTGCACACGAATTTCTATGATACCACTGTTTAATATATCTTCTATTAGACACTGCCACTGTGCATTGGATCACTGTCACTGTATTCGGGGTCACTGTCACTGTCACTGTTTTACCCTTGTTTCTTGGGTGGTTAAGTCACTGGTACTTACTGTCAGGGAGGCTCCCTTGTTTGGGGCCTCGACCTGAGGGGCGGCTCCTTCCTAGGGCCGCGCTGGTGGGGTGCAGGGAGGCCCCGTGGTCTGGGGGCCTCGACCTGATCGGGGGCCCTCAGGGCTAGGGCCGAACAGCTGGAGGATTCGGGCCTGCTTCCTCTGCTTCCGGGGAGTGAGGGAGCCTGGGTCTCCATCGTCGTGGACTGCGGTGGAAGGCCTGGGCGTCCTGGGACTGCGGGTGCTCAGGGGGAGAGGCGCCGTTAGGGCTGGGCTGTGGCAGCGTCTCCTGTAGGGCTCCGACAGGGCTAAGGAACGCCCGGGTGTGGGCGGTAAGTCCGCTATCGGACCTTGCCACCACTCTAACGCCTCCTCTTGGCCAAGAAGCCTGGATGGCGATGAAGGGCTCCCCGAAGGGAAAGAGGCTAAAGGGAGACTCACGCTCTTCGTGGTTCCCTGAGTGTGTTCATAGGACTGAGTTGCGGCTCTACTTCCCCTAGTGTGGACTTTGGCTGGAGCCGTGAACTTGCCCGGCGTGCGAGGGACATCTATAGGGTGATCGAGGTCGCCCTTTCGCCGAGGCAAGAGGCCGTCAACGTGATGTTCCTCCCGCAGTAGGAGACAAGCCGGAGTGAGGGGCTCAAGAGCCGCACTCTCTCCAATACAGACAGATCCTACCGTCAGGGAATTCTTCACCCTGGTACGTGCCCCAGCCGGAGCTGAGTGTCTGCCCGTACGGGAAACGACTAACGGAGAAACGGGATCACCCGTCTGCTCCGGCGAGAGGCCGGCCCCGAGTCGCCGCTTCCGTAATTGGGTAGCACTACACGTACGGTAGCAGGGTCTCTCTACCCTGGACCGTATTCTGGCCGTAGCCAAAGTACAACTGGAGAGGGATGCACACAGGCAACTCTCTCTCCTCAGCGTGTTAAGGCCAGAGCCTGGGGTCACCTTCCCCTTTACACACTCTGTCAGGCCGTAGCCTGTGTCTATTTCTCTTCCTCTCTTATGGCCGTAGCCTTGGGCCTCTTCCTGCCCTTGGGCCTCTTCCTGCCCTAGAGGGTGTAACAAGACCGTCAAGACGGTGTTACCTGGGACTGACCTCTTTTCAGTCCCACCCCTGGTCTGACGGTCACTACCCCGCCTGCACAGTAGTTCAGTTTGCCTGAACGCCTGGGGTTGGGGCACTTGAGGGGAATAGGGGCTCAGGGTTGGGATGCTCCGATGACCCTCTTGCCCGAGGTCACTAACCTCACCGGTGTGTCCTCCTGGGGTGGTGGTGGGGTGGCGGCTCGGCGGTGGTGTGGGGGGTGGTGAGGTGGGAGGTCCTGTGGCGGGCATGGCGGGCATTTTACTAAGTTAAACGGGTCACACTCTCCTTCACTCACCATTCCAGCCCCCGGAATCCTGACTCCATCCCACGGGCACAAACATCCAGGCTTAGGCGCTTCATACCATCTTATCAGCCAGGGTCAATCCAACGCGTATCTTATCTTCTCCCTGACCTAATGACCGTATTCTGTAACAAAACATAACAATCCTCTACAAAGACAGGTTACTTCTTAGCCACAGCACGCCATTTTTATACTATTCATTCTGTTATACTGAGCGAATTTGAAGGAGGGAGGAGGCGAGGTAGGCCAAGGAGAAGGTGGAGGGATATGGTGGAAATGTGTGAGGAAGAGAGGTTTGGAAGTCAGTGAGTTAAAACTAATTTGGCCAAGAGCTGCCATACTTCCCTCTTGACTCCTGAGGTGTAACAGTTAATATGGGAATATAATGGTAGTCACAGGGAAATACTATGCACGGGATGTACAGCTGTAGCATTGCCTCTTTCTGCCACTGAGCTATGTTATAAGCTGCCAAACGACATAAATCCAGGCCAAGTTAATGTGAAGGTACTACACCAGATGATTTTACTCAGCTGACGATGCAGTCTGAATGTGAAGGGTGAATGAACGCCATATCTAAACCCTTTCAAGGTCTTCTTCTTTCTTCCTCTCTTTTCACCAAATTTCCTCCTCTCTCTCTCTCTCTCTAACCCTTTCCAATGTCTTCCTCTTCTCTCTTCCTGCCTTACCTAAATCGTCCCTCTCTCTCCCTTCTCCCTTTCCCCCCTCTACATAACTGATCCCTCCCATAGTCTTCCTTTCCTCTCTCCCTCACTCTTCTCCAACCTTCCCTCTATCTCGCTCCTCTTTTTTTTCCTTCTCCCTCCCTAATCCCTTCCCAAGTCTGTTCCATTTCTCATCCTCTCTGTTCTCTAAAACCTCCCTCTTTCCCCCTCCTCTTTGTGTCCTTCTGGTGCGGACACTCCTACGTCAGCTAGATCTCTTTTACGCTCTCTTGGCCCAGATTTTCCTCCTTATGCAGCTTATTTCACGTAGCTCACTGGCAGCTAAGACAGTACTACGGCTCTACATCTTTTCCATTGCACTTCTTCGTGACTAGCATCATGTTGAAGTGTTGATCTACTGCTACAAGCTCCGCATTAAAGATGGAGAGATGGCAATTTTAGGCCAAGTTAGGGAATATACCGGGTGGTGGTTTGTGGTGGTAGTTGGAGCCGGCACTGTGGTGTACTGTTCCGTCTGGGCTGGAGTCCCGGGGATTTAAACTGTCATAATGAAACAGACATTAGGTTAAGGCCGTCAGAAAGAGGGACACACACAAAAATGATGTACACTGCAGCAACCTATACGTTGTTTTATTTATACTCTTGGCTAAATGTATCAAATAATTCGTAGAGCTAGGCAGAAAAAAAAATCATAATCTATATATATTTTGTATTATGGTACAGATAGGTATATGTGAAGCTACAGAATGTGGTGAAAGTTTTTTTTACCTCTCTGATGGGGCCAGGATTCCGTGAGCTTGAATGATGAGTGAATAGAAGCGTGTCCAGGCTGTCTGGAAGTTGCTGCTCCTCACCCTGCCCTGGGGTGAGAAAGAAGGTCCGGATGATGGTGATGATGATAATGATGATGATGATGTTCAGTATACATAGAATAAGCAGGGAAACAGAGACCAAGCACAGATTAACATGGTGGAGGTGAAGAATGCAGGTGATTCAATATGGCGGACGTAAGTCACACACTCGCTGAGGAGATAGCCCTCCATGTTATACAGCTGAAGGCAGCGTCACACTGGGACAAAAGTGACTGACATGCGAGCCAGTTTTGCGACCCGCTAGCCAAACTGACTCACGGTGAGCGAGATTTCGCTTGGGAGGCGAAATGGATAACAACTCTCACTCACAGCTTGGTGGGATTAGAACTCAAATGAGCCTATATTAATTTTGTAATTGGTGAGAAAATATTCTGTTATTCACAGAAGGAAACTTTAACTAAAATTGTTAAGAAATACAATTTAATTCTTGTGCTTTTTATGGAGAATGAAAGACTGACTAAGAGGGTGCATGCAGGTGTGGTGGAGGGAGGGAGAGGGAGAGGTAGACCGAGGATGAGGTGGAGGGATGGAGTTGAGAGGTATATGAGGGAGGGGGGGAGTGAGTTGGGGGGAGGGTAGTCAAATGGTGGGTGACAGAGCGACTTGGAGGCGTTTTGTCTGCGGCCACCCTTTGCGGGATTAGGGCGTCGGGCTATAGATATATAGATAGATAGATAGATTTATTTATTGTAACGAAATAAATATTCAGACAATCGGGTGACCAACCCACGGAGGCTGTCAGTTTTGTCTCCAATCAACAAGTAGAAATCAGATTTCTATATAGATCCTGCGGCAAGGAAAACTCTAGTAGACTGCTTTGTGGCTCTGGAGTTGCTTAAGTACGTTAGGAGCTTGTAGAAACTGAGGAAAAGCGAGCGGGTACTCCGTGGTGGTTTGGTAAATGACCACCAGGCGCCAAGGCAGACGGCACTCTTAGCCGTTTCGGCTCAGAAAAAAACACACGAGTGTGACGGACACTCGACTTTGCTAGCCGTTTTGGCTCGCACAAATGGCTCGCATGTTAGCCACCTAAGAGATCGCGGATATGAGCACTTGAAATCTAAATATTTTAAAGTATACGTTCAAAAATATTTCATGGCATTTATAAATATATGGAACTTTGCCAGGTTCTGATAGTCAACCAATAAAACACAAGTAATAAACTGAGTGGCAAGAAGGCGTAGTTGGCATCAGTGATGTGTGATTGTTGTCAGTCTTGTGGCGTCAGCTGTATGTGTTGGTGAAGTGTATTTGATCATTTCCCCATCAGGACGATCGTGTGGAGGGTGTTCACTCAGGGTTGCCAGATTGGGCTACAAGTAGCGAATTGGGCTACTTTTGGAAGCCGTGTGCTACTAAATTTTGAATTTCGCTACTTGCGACTTTTTGGGCTACTTTAAAAATGAGTTGGGCTAACTTGGGCTACTAATGACAGTGGCGTATCCAGGATTTTTGCCACGGGGATCAAACACTTCAAATATTTTCCCCAAATATGACACTACACTGGCTTGAGTGTCCCAAACACACACACACACTTTCCCACATATGTGATACTATCGCTTTTTTTCTACTTTCCTTTGCGGTTTTGTATTTCTCTCTCTCTCTCTCTCTCTCTCTCTCTCTCTCTCTCTCTCTCTCCACTTAGGACATATGCGTAAATTAAAATTCGCTGCCGCACCCACCCCCAGTCTGGTATTCTGTTTCAAAATTCGCTGCCGCACCCACCCCCAGTCTGGTATTCTGTTTTGTACTACTGCTGTGGTGGTAGCCAATAGAAATTCTATTTTCCACTACTTATTCTTTTAGTTGATTCTCATTGGCTCAGGCATCCTTGACTCAGGTGACTACTCGACCTGCCCAGCTCAGCAGGGAATGATTTTCATATCACCTGAACTGTACTGTACTGTATAGAAAGGATTTTTCCATTAAGGAAAAACAAGAAAAACGGGATAAAGCTATTCATCCTGAAAAATTTTCACCTTGAAAAGTGTGTGTGGGGAGGGGGAACAAAAGATACTCTGTCTCCCAGGCTCCAAAAAGTGGGGGAGACACGTCCCCCTGTCCCCCACCCGAACAAGGCCCCTGGCAAACACATTTATATCTGCATACCTTCTAAAATGTAGTCTGAGGTGATCAAAATGGCTTCATGCAGTCTTCAAAAATTCTGCTTGTTTCAGTTGCTTGTAACAATAATTGTGTAGTGCTTGTTTGCAACTGGCTGCCAGGTGAGAAGATGTGGCTGAGGGGACGGGAAGGCCATTTTTTCACCTCATCAGGAATCAAGTGCAAAACATCATTAGAGCTCTAATATTAACCACATAATCTAAGGTGATAGGGGAAGTTGCTAAGTTATAACTGGTCATTTTTTCTCAAGGGTTTTCTAATATTTAGTCTAGCTTACAATTTCAAAGGAAATTATTGCTCCTAAACAAATATTTTTCGAAGTAGATATTACTGTTTAACATACAAGTGGTAAAATTAGGAAAACTGTATTGTCATACAAGAACTATGCCAAAAATCTCAGCATTTCCCAAAAATTATCCCAGGGGGGAAAAACTGCCCCCCCTGCCCGCCCCAGTGGCTACGTGTATGCTAATGAGGCGAAAGTCAAAGATTGATTAGTGATTATGTTTCACTTAAAATATAATATAATTACCTTTTGAAGACACCCAAAGGTAATGATTCATAATTTATCATATCCACCCTCTTTAAATTTCTCGCACTCTCGTATAAATCCCTGATTGGCTATTGAATTCGAACTGAACGTGTGAGATTACCACCCCAGTCAGCCGTGTCTTCTGCATCCACGGGTCGTGGATGCAGTAGAAGAAGACTTTTCTGATAATCTTCAACTGTGAAGACGTGGTCGTGGAGACTTACTGAATGATTTAAATATGCAATTATAATGAGCTGTGCAAGAAAATACTTTCCTTTAGATCCAAAAAAAAGTTTCGTTAAGTTGAAAAAATGACAATATGAGTTATGTTTTGTTAAAAAAAACAGTTTAGTTCCGCGAATGTAAAGGAAAGGAAATAATTTGAGGAAAAGAGAAGTAAATATAGTTAATGCAGTAATTAAGGAGTTCTGTGTTAACATCAGGCTTACATCACGTCGAACAACCTTACAGGAGCACTGGAGCAGCATTCAACTGGTAAGCTGTGCAAAGTTAAATTGTCTGCGTCTGTATGTATATACACGTGGATAGAGAGAGAGAGACTGTAGATTAATAGATACACATATATACTGTACATAATTATGTTGGGCTACTTTATACCGAAATTCGCTACTTTTGAGGCCTTTTTGCGCTACTTTCGGTCACAAGAATCTGGCAACCCTGTGTTCACTGCGTCATTCAAGGATAGACACCACCAGTAAGTTACTGTGTTATCCATGTCTGATATGCTAAATTAGAAATGTACCGGTATACACAACTGATTAATTCTTTTCCAAACGGGCGCGGCCTTGCCATATTTTCTGCTGAATGTTTCGCAGGTTACTTGTTATTCCAGGAAAACTACAGTTGAATTTTTATAAACTTACTTCTGAAAGATCTAAATGAAGATTTAGAATGTAAACATGATGTCTGCCAGTAGCCGGCCATATTTAACATTCATGATGTGTATTTTTAGATTTGAAAGCTGGCTGTCAGATGCAAGTGAGGTTAGGTTGGATTAGGTTAGGTTTGGTTAAATCATAAAGTTTGCCATTGCTTTGACACTGGATACACTGATGTTTCCAGTCAGAGAGATGGTTGGTAAACAACGCCGGCAGTCGGAAAGACCGTCGGTAAACTGCCGTGTGTGGCCTGGCCGCTTCCTTAACTACCCAAAAATAGGTTTGTTTTGTCTTTTTCCAATCACTTCATGCAGATAATTCATTAGTTAACCATAAGTGTTGCATATATACCAAAATTACTTACCTTGAGATCGTGAGTTTGTTATAATGCAGGTGGAATCTCCGCGCCCGTTTGGTAAGGAATTACCCTGTATGCTTGTTTGGATCTGGTCTGTTTTTAAGTTTCATTCCCTTTCAAAGAATTTTTAAGCTGATGTCAATTTTTGTGTGGTGTGGTAATTATCCAGTTAAACGTACGCTTTACTTGAACCAGTAGGACCTTACCAATTCAATTCATATTCTTCCAGTTTGTTTTCTGTATTATTATGACTGTTTTCAGGGTGGTAAATTACCTTTTACTGCTGAAAAAGTTCCCACTTTTTATCATCATGTTCCTGAAGCCGTACCTCCAATTGTTTTGCTTCTTTAGCATTATTTTATTGATATTTTTACCGTAAGTGTTCTGACGAACTGGCTTCAATTGTGCCTCTCCTTCACATTTTCTCCCGAAATACTGGGGCAGCTGGGAGCGGCCATGAATTCACACTCTATCCCCCACAATGCAGAGCCTCTACGTATCAAAATTCATTTATCCCCAGAACTACTGCTCTCTGGAATTCACTTCCTAGGAGTTGTTTCCAACAAACATTTAATCCATTTCAATTCAAATCCAGTTGTTATAAATATTTTATGCATGGAGGATGCCTTTAGGCACATGGACTTTTTTTTTTTCCCTTTGTTTTTCCTTCCTCCATGTATTATTTAAAAAAAAAATACTCTATGCTCTCAGAGGTGGTTTTCGTTTCCCAGTATTCCAACTGGAGGCTAGGTTAGGTTAGGTTAGATTAAATTAAATTATTAGGTACAATTAAGCTAGGTTAGGTTAGGACAGTCTCTTCCGCCATTACAGCACACAAATCGAGTTGACACAGCAGAACATAGCTAAAAACAACAGGGAAACAGATTTTGCATGAAATGCCTATGTACCACCCTAGAAATAATCTGAAATATATATGTAACAGACAATCAGGAAGAAGAACTGGTATTGTAAGATGCTTTTACTGCTTCAGATAAAGCGTATGTTTACCATTATTCAAAACTGACTTTTGTTAGGGTGTATGTAGGTGAGGTGGAGGGAGGGAGAGGGAGGGGTAGACCGAGGATGAGGTGGAGGGATGGAGTTGAGAGGTATATGAGGGAGGGGGGGTGAGTTGGGGGGAGGTTAGTCAAATGGTGGGTGACAGAGCGACTTGGAGGTGTCTTGTCTGCGCCCACCCTTTGCAGGATTAGGGCGTCGGGCTATAGATAGGTAGACTTTTGTTATTGTGCAGATAACACAAGAAGATGGCTGGCAAACTATTTAGCAGGCAGATGTACACATGTAACATTTGCCGGTCAGTTCGAACATAGAAACTTCACAAATGGCTTCCCCCAAGGATCTGATTTGTCCCCTACTCTCTTTAACCAATACATGCATGACATACCCACACCCCACCCACCACAAATACACATAGCTTCCTATGTGGATAACATAACACCGTGTACACACCAAAATGCAAACACAGCTGCACACATCCTCCAACCTTACCTCAACATACTACACGAATGGTTCACAGACAGGCTCAAAATAGTCCCAGCCAAATCTCCAGTGACCCTTTTCACAAACTGGACAGCAGAACACAGTCACATTCCACACCTCACCATAAACAACATTCCCCTACCCCCCCCCCAAAATCCTTGGTGTAACATACAATACCGGTACTGTACATCAATGTCATTTAAACAACACATCACAAACATGAAAGATAAATTAACACCAAGACTCAGCACCTTGAGGTCACTTCCCCACACAACATTTGGACACAACAAGGAAACCACCACAACAGTATACAAACAATATACAGTAAGTCTTCGAAATACGAAAACCTGAAGTACGAATTTTCAGTGGTTTGAAAGCAATGAATATAGGACAAATTCCACAATACGAAAATATCTTTTTTCGATGATACAAAAATCGATATGAAAGGAAATACAGAGATAGCCCTAGTATCCAGACTATATGGTGTGAAGAAGTGCCTGAATAGTCTGAAATCACGATTAATCCGGCGGAAACAAAGCACAAGTGCTGTTAGATTGATGTATTTACTGGTAAATGTACAATGTAAGACACGACTATCGTCCCAGTTCCGTCTGAAGAAAATTTACACCAGGCGAAATATAATGAAAACCCTGTTTCTACTAGTGCATGTTTCAAATGGTTCGATTTTTCCACCCTATATTCGTCAGACTTTGGAAAGATAAATGTTTTTCATTGTACACTTGAAGCAGCAGAAAGACCTTACCAGTTCGATTTATAATCCTCCAGCATGTTTCTGTAATTTTCTGACAACTTCCAGTTTGGTAAATTACTTTTTCTTGCTGAAAATTTTCCTCCCTGTTGTTATCGTCACTTTCCCCTACAATCGTTTCCAGTGCAGTGGAAGAAACTCAGTGTGCTCTGAAGTGGATATCATTTCCCAATATCCAAACTGGAGGTTAAGATAGGTTAAATTATTAGGTACAGATAAGCTCGGTTAGGCCAGGTTTAAATACTTAAGGAAGAACAGTCCTTTCCGCCATTATGTTAAGAAAATAAACAAGAGTTGTCACACCAGAACAACTAAAAACGAAGGGGAAACAGATTTAACAAGAAACATTTACTGTATTTACCAACCCAGATATAATCTGAAAAATATAACAGACTATCAGGAAGAACTGATTTGGAAAGGTGCTTTTACTACTTAAAGTAAATCATATGTTTAACCCCCTCAGTGGCTGTGGGTTCAGAAATTTGCGTGCTTCTATGGTCGGCCTTACGACCATTTTTTCAATGTTCAAAAATCATTTTTTTTTCTTACATGTGTGGAAAGACTCATCTGGCACACCTGGCTTTCCCCCCCCCCCAAACCCATCCTGTGATTTGCTATGATTCATGTAAGAATTAACCCTCTGAGAGTCACTCACGCGATTCGCATTTCATGTGGATTGTTCTAAAAATGTTCAGTCACTCAAATCGCGTTCCTAAGCAGAAAAAACGCCGTCAAAAGAAAAGTTTTAAGGTGGATTTGCGTAAAAAATTGGTGCGTTCCAGTGTGTGCATCTCTTTTCCAAGGTAAGCATTTGGCAACACTGTGACTGCTCTGACGGGACAATGTGTAGCAGAAATATCTCAGTATCTCACGACCAGCCGGGCAGGAGAGTAGCACAGCTGTCAGCATCCCTTTAAACCCGCCATTTTCCCCCTCCCACTCGAGGCAGAAGCCATTATTGAAATATTGTGATTGTACCGTGGTTTTTACTATAATGTGAAGTGATTGTGTCTATGGAACATAGATATATTTTGTGTAAATCATTGGGGCCCGTTATCAGCCGTTAAGCCTACAGGCAGGAGTGTGATTTGTTATAACGGGGTGTCCACTCTGCTTCACCCTGCCCATAAACGATGTGAGTATTTTGCCTGTATATAGTGAAGCCAATACTTATATTTGTGAAACATATTGTGCCTGGATTGGTGAAATAACTGACCTTGCATAGCAGGCATTATGCACACCATAGAGATATGCAACAGTCGCTAAGGAAACAGGCGGTCACGTATGCCATAGAGTCGGGAATAATAGATGAGGTTGGGATGGAATCATGTGATAGTGTTTTATATTGCGTATGGTTTAGTGTGAAATATACAGTACATATAAAATAGTGCAGTGAGTGTTCACAGAGAAATATTTCATGCATTGACTGACTTAGCTAAAACATAGCACAAGTGTAAGAGACAAGAAATATGCCACAGCCACATACACCGTACATACGTATGTCGTGCAGCAAATGTTTGTGGAGAAATCTATTGTGTGCATCGCATGTGTTTTAGGCAAATGTATCGGAAGGAGAGAAGAAGATACGCCACAGCCACAGACACGCACACACACTCACCCACACACGCTCAAACACTACATAACTCCTCATCTTCAGGCTACTGCCAGCATCTCAACACCTCTGGAGGAAGTGAGTTATCCACATTTTGTTGATTTGTATATTGACCTATTTCTATAGTTCAATATTTTTTACACAAATAGTGCAGTGAGTGTTCACAGAGAAATATTTCTTGCATTGACTGACTTAGCTAAAACATAGCACAAGTGTAAGAGACAAGAAATATGCCACAGCCACATACACCGTACATACGTATGTCGTGCAGCAAATGTTTGTGGAGAAATCTATTGTGTGCATCGCATGTGTTTTAGGCAAATGTATCGGAAGGAGAGAAGAAGATACGCCACAGCCACAGACACGCACACACACTCACCCACACACGCTCAAACACTACATAACTCCTCATCTTCAGGCTACTGCCAGCATCTCAACACCTCTGGAGGAAGTGAGTTATCCACATTTTGTTGATTTGTATATTGACCTATTTCTATAGTTCAATATTTTTTACACAAATAAGTAATGTTTTTTTACATACACACATATGAGATGGAAGAAAGTTCAGCTTCAGTATCAGAACCTCGCAAAAAGACTATTGGTCATGTCGAGTTTCTGACAGCACTATCAAAAACCTTATGATATTGTTCGTGTATACTTTGACCATATAAGAAAATAATAAAACGTAACAAGCGAAAATATGTAGCCATGGTGAGGCAGGGAAAGAATGTTTTTTATCGCGTGCGGGTGAGTATTCTATTTGTTTGTCGTCTAATTACTGCAAAACTATTGGATGTATCGATTTCCCGTAAGAACCATGATAAAGAGCATTAAATTCAACGTATGTTCATGTGCAGAGTATAAGCCTTTGGGAGCATTTTCTGTTGGAAAAGTTGGAGGAACAGACTGTTTTGGCAAAGTCGAAAGCGCTCGGAGGAGTAACCTCGCTTTGTTGGCCAATTACTCAAAAACTATTGGACGTATCGATTTTCTGTAAGAACCATGATCAAAGAGCAGTAAATTCTACGTATGTACAAGATATAACAATGTAATATCTATGATAAGAATTCGTTGTTACGGAGGTGGGAATATTGCTTATGCTGTGTGCACATCACGAAAGTGACGTACGGACATGAGTTCCCAGTTGTTTTTGTCGATTTACTCGAAAACTATGAGGCGTATCGAAACCATTTTTAGGTCATTAGAAAGCTCGTGAAATTCTGCATAATATTATGCAATAAAAACATAACGTGTGAGAAGAGTTCAGTATTAGAGCTCCTTGAATTTTTAAAAAAATGTCTTTCAGTTTTTGGCTATTTTCTCAGAAACTACAAATCTTATCACAACCGGATTTGTCTGTTTAGAAAGCTGATGAAATTCTCTATCAAAACTTCTAATAACATTTTCCTGTATGATGGAAAACATTCGAAGGGTGATGTTGGGAAGTGAACGTGACGTAGCGAAATGTTTATTCACGGCCGCCTAATGTCGTTTTATTTGTGTTTTCCTGTTTTTCCGTGGTGCTTATCAACTAGAACAAAGATCGACGAATAAGATGACATAGGTTTCATGGGAGAATATTGATGTTTGGGTGACGAAAATAAGGAGCGAATAATTGTTATTTGCCGTGCGTGGGCAGCCGGGCCAGGCGGCCTCGCAGAAAAAATCGTGTACCGGAAAACTTACTGAAACTTATCGTGCACAAGAGGGTTAATAAAATTAGGATGCGTGTTACATAAACATGTCAACATCGGCAAAAACATCTGGAATGAAGTGAACTGTGAACGACTTGACTGCTTGGGATGGTAGAGTAGGGTCGTGTTAACACACCAGTGACCTTCGTTTCCTTCCCATAATTGCTTACAGTTTTTTATAGCTCACCCTAACTCAATGTCACTGACACCAGTACAGTAAGGCGTTGTTCAAGGTCAGCATCTATGAAAGTGATAATGGAATACATTGTTGTTTGTATCAGTCCTGTCTCACACATATATATAAGAACAAACAAAAGAATGAGCAGTAAATGTACGCTAACTTTAACCTGTCACGTCCCGAGCTATTTCGCACCTCCGACACCCCCCAATCCTGAGGTATTTTCAATTTTTTTTTTTTTTTTTTTTTCGGCTAAAACCTCCACTTTTGGTGAGAAACATCGAAATTTCATAGAAAAATCGCTCACCTGAGGTTTAAAATACTCGATCCAGGTACCAGTACCTCCTTACCTGACTGGGTTTTCTAACAGGCAGGCACCAAAGAAAACGAGTTCTATGGGAGGGTAACTATTTCACACCACTCATAAACGGTATTTATTTATTTACTTGGTACGAATTTATATGTAGTACGAGAGCATATTGATTTTCAAACAGTAATATAGGCATTATAAGCATTGTTTCACTCATTAACTCATCACCATACCTGACCTTCTTTCACCACATTACCTGATCATCATTTCTGACTGTTTCTTCCTCTAATGCTATGTAAACTTTGCCCTCCACATTGTCATCGATTGGGGAATCACTCTGGCCCTGAATGTCTTTACTGGCCAGGTCACTGGTAACAGGTGAATTGCTGAGATAATGGCGTGTGGGAGGGGGAGGGAGGTTATGCGGTGTAAGGCATTGTCCCTGCTTGGCATCTTGTAGAGGAACAGAGGAAGGTGTCCCGTGTATACGTACGAAAAATCACGTGGAAATTGAAAATTGTGCAAATTAGTGACCTTGCAATTGCACGACGTACCAGTACGTCGTCGGGACTGGCAAATGCAAAATGTTGCAATGTACCCATACTTCGACGGGACGGGGCGGGTTAAGGAGCAGAAATAACTGTTCTCAGTCGGTCTGAAATAAATTGGGAAGATCGATACCAAACGAAGAATATGGAACTGAATTCTAACCTAGGAGAACATATGGGATGAAAAAGTAATTTTTTTTCTGATTAGCAAACATTTTTGTTCTATATCGTCTCTTAAAATTGTAAAACCCATAATCTTTCGTGTAAGCATACAGCCTAAAGACCTTACCAATTCAGTTCATATTCCTCTAGTTTGTCTTATATATTTTTCTGACTATTTTCTATCTATCTATCTATAGCCCGACGCCCTAATCCCGCAAAGGGTGGCCGCAGACAAAACACCTCCAAGTCACTCTGTCACCCACCATTTGACTCCCCTCCCCCCAACTCACCCCCCCCTCCCTCATATGCCTCTCAACTCCATCCCTCCACCTCATCCTCGGTCTACCCCTCCCTCTCCCTCCCTCCACCTCACCTACATACACTATTTTGAAAGTGGTAAATTATGTTCTCTTGCTGAAAGAAACTTACTCAAAATTACGGTGCATGTAACATAAGCGTGTAAACATTTGCGAATACATACTCCTGACTGCTTGGGATGGTAGAGTAGGGTCATGTAAACGCACCAGTGACCTTCATTCCCTTCCCGTAATTGTTCGCAGTTTTTTATAGGACGCCCCAATTCAACATCACTGACACCGAAACAGTAAACTGTTGTTCATGGCCGGCAGCTATGCAGGGTTTAATGGAATACTGTATGAAAAATTCTAAATGAGTGTGGTGCACAGCGTCGTGCTCGCTTGCCGAGAGAAAATGAACTAACCCCTCTCTGGTAAACAAATTTTCGCGCGCTTCTCAGTTGAGTCCACGTCCCTCCTCTCCTTGCAGCTTCGCTGTATGTGAGGATATTTTCGCAGCTCTTCACCTTTTCGTATTGTTTCGCCATGCCTCCCAAGCACTGTGCATCATCTCCAGCATTGGGGGAGCCCGCTGCAAAGAAGAAGCAGCACAGTAACTTTGGAAAGGAAATTGGAAATTATAAGACCCCATGAGGAGGGGCAGGGAATCTCGGAGATTGGGCCTGCTTTAGGCCTTGCAGTTTCCACCATTGGGACTGTGACAAAGAGAAAGGAGATGTACAAGATGTACTTCTCTACAACTGTATACAAGTATTGCTTACTTCAAAATGGGGAGGGGGTAAAGTTTAGGTGGGGGGTCTGAGGGGGTCCTGGGATGCATCCTTCCATTTATATGTGTATTTCAACGGGGAAAATCGTTCCGATATACGAAATTTCGAATTATGAAAGTTTTTTTTTTTTGCTCCCTATCCATTTCGTATATCGAGGACTCACGGTGAGTCCTCGAAATACGAAAAGGATAGGGACAAAAAACTTTCGTAATCCGAAATTTCGTATATCGGAACAATTTTCCCCATTGAAATACAGTGATCCCTCCAATGTCCGATGTAATAGAGCTAAATGCATGTCCAGATAGTGATCCTGTCCGGATATTGGGCCCCAGCCCCCTGGACTTGTACTTATGGACCCTAACTCAGAAAAACACCTATACAACTCCCTCTGGACATGCAAAGCACCTATTTAAGACCCAAATCACACCAATAAGGGACATAAAAGACTGAAATAAATGCAAAAGAACCATAAAATGAGGTTTTAGAGGTGAGTTTATACAATATGAAACATTCTGGGTACTTACAAGTCCCTGGCTCCTGGACTGGTTTGAACTGCCAGTTTGCAGTCCACAGTTAATCATTTGCACTCTAAATTCTAATTTCTTAACACTGCACAATATTGTAACTTCCCGTGTGTTCTAGTGGCGAGGTATTGCAGTTTATTCACTGTTTATTCACAAAAAACAAGCACCTGTGGCTTGCATTGCTATAAGCATCTGCTCTCGATCGGAGTTAGGCTGTGACTGTTGATGATGGCAGGGTAACAGAGTTGCCAGATCGCAACGGCCACATTACCAAACTCCTCAATTTTCTTTACCATTTTTAACTTTCATTACCAAATTGTAAAGCTAGCATCTATTTTACACTAATTATATACACAAGTGGAAATACATGTAATCACTCTTCTTATAATTAACAGCATGTTGATTATTATCACGCTATATAGGCTACCAAATTAATCAGAGAGAGCAAACAATCCACCATCTCCATCCCGTGTATCCTCTTACATGTGAAAAATCAGTTTGGTATTGTATTATTCTGATTCATTACCAAACGAATTTTTCATTACCAAATTGGCCCACATTTGGTAATGAAAAATACCAAATGGCAACCCTAACACGGGAGGGAGGAGGAAGGAAGGGTGAAGGGACCATGGTGTAACAGCTGTTTGGCGTCACACAGCAATTTCAGATTACGAGTGGGAAAAGAAAGTCAGATTTTTTTCGAACTTTTTGCAGTTTTTGGCCCATTTTGGGAATGCTGGATCCCGGGATGAAAATGTCCGGTTATTGGGGATGTCCGGAAAATGGGCTTCCGGATATTGGAGGGATTACTTACATATAAAGGGGGGGATGCGTTCCAGGATCCCATTGGACCCTCCACTTAAACTTTACCCCTCCTATTTAGAAGTATGTAATACATGTATACAGCACTACGCTATTATGCAGACATTAAAAAATAAAACATATAACAAATTCTTGTAGTATTAGCACACTGTACAGTTAAATATAGACCTGTGCTGCGGCTGGAGATTCATGTCGTTGATATGGTGCTAACTCACATGGTGGGACCCTAATAATTTCCAATTTCCTCTCCAAAGTCAGAGTACGGTGTTGTTTCTTCTTGGCAGCTGGTTCGCCGGATGCTGAAGATGATGCTGGGCGCTTGGGAGGCATGGTGAAAGTACGAAAACAGGAAGAACAGCAAAAAACTGCCCAACGTACAGCAAAGCTGAGAGGAGAGGACGGACATGCCTCGACTGGGAAGCGTGCGAAAATGTGTTTACCAGAGAGGGGTTAGTTTGTGTTCTCGCCGCAAACAAGCGCGGTGCTGTGCAGCGCGCCCATTTTGAATTTTTCATATTTCCTCTCGTATTGCTTTTCATATCATCGAGACAGATACTTTTGTATTGTGGAATTTGTCCTACATTCATCCCTTTCATACCATCGGAAATTCGTACTTCAAGTTTTTGTATTTCAATGACTCACTGTATACTGTACATTCAGTGATGAATTATGCAAGCCCTGCTTTTATTTTATTTTTTTATGTGAGGAAGAAGGAAGTAAGGGCCACGACCCCACAACATTGCTCCTTCCAAGAGAAAATTAAAATACAAGAGAGAGCCAAATTCAAGATCCGATCATTTCGAGATGCCTGGACACACTGCATTTGAAAGACTGGAAATCATAGGAAGTAGGAAATTCAGACAGAGGGAGACAGTTCCAGAGTTGACCTGTTGCATAAATGAAGGACTGGGAGTAACGGTTAACTCATGCATTAGAGAGTTGGGCGGAAAAGGGATGAGAGTTTGCTGTTAGACGGGTGCTACGTGCCCGTCGTAGAGGTGGAGCAATGCTTGCAGACAGTTCAGACGAGCAGTGACCATTGAAGTAGCAATAGAAAGAGATAAAGATGCAACAGTGCGGCGAAGAGACAGAGGTTGAAGGGAGTCAGTAAAAGGAGAGTTAATGAGACGAAAAGCCTTTGACTCCACCCTATTGAGAAGAGCTGTATGTGGGGAGCCTCCCCACACATGAGAGTTGTACTCCACACAGGGGCTGATAAAACCCCTGTGTAGAGTCAACAGTTGTGCAGGGGTGAAGAAGGAACTGAGTCGGCTTAGCACAGCTAATCTCTTGGAAGCAGATTTTACAAGTGATGTAATATGATCTTTCCAAGATAAGACCCGAGTAAATGAAACCCCAAGCATGTTCAAGGATGATGCTGGATTAAGCTGAATATTATTAAACATTAGTGGGTATACCTGTGGAAGATTTTGTCGGGTTGATAGGTGTAAAAACTGAGTCTTTGATGCATTAAAAACAACCAGATTATTTTTACCTCAGTCAAAGATATGAGCCAAATCAGACTTTAGGTGTGCCATAGCCTCATCCCTTGTTTGTTGAAGTAACTGCTGAGATGGATGTTGTGGAAACCAAATGGAAAGGTGAAGAGTGGAGTCATCAGCTTATGAGTGGGTAGGGTTAGATGTACAGCTTAGAAGGTCATTGATGAATAAAAGGAAGAGAGTTGGTGATAGGACAGAGCCCTGGGGAACACAACTGTTAATAGATCTAAGAGAAGAACTATGGCCGTCTACAACAGCGGCTATAAAACGACCAGAAAGGAAGCTAGAGATGAAGGCACAGATAGAAGGATAGAAACTGTAAGAGGGCAGTTTGGAAATTAAAGATCTGTGCCAGACTCGATCGAAAGCCTTTCAGATATCAAGTGCTATGGCAAAGCTTTCGCCAAAGTCCCGAAAGGAGGATGACCAGGAGTCTGAAAGGTAGGTGAGAAGATCGCCACTGGATCATCCCTGACTGAACCCATACTGATGATCAGAAAGAAGGTTGTGAAAGGAAAGATGCTTTAAAATTTTTCTATTCAGAATTGACTTGAAAACTATTGAGATATAGGATGTTAAAGCAATTGGACGATAGTTGGAGGGTTGGGAATGGTCACCCTTCTTTGGGACTGGCTGAATAAGAGCAAACTTCTAGCAAGAAGGAAAGGTACAAGTTGATAGACAAAGGCTAAAAAATTTGCCTAGGCAGGGTGTAAGCACGGAGGCACAGTTCTTGAGAACAACAGGAGGGGGACAAAGGCTAAAGAGTTTGCCTAGGCAGGGTGTAATCACAGAGGCACAGTTCTTGAGAACAACAGGAGGGACTCCATCATGCCCATATGCCTTATTAGTATTGAGACCTGTGATGGCAGAAAATACATCAGCTGAAGAAATTTTAATGTCAGCCATGTGGAAGTGAGAGGGGGAAAGTGATGGAGGAACAGCACCGGAATTGTCTAAGGTGGAATTGGAGGAGAAGGTCTGAGTGAAGAGATCTGCTTTATCAGTAGAAGAAATAGCTTCAGAGCCATCAGAGTAGAAAAGAGGAGGGAAGGATGATGAGGTAAAGTTGTTAGAAAGGTTTTTGGCAAGGTGCCAGAAGGAGCGGGAAGAATTCGAGTTGGAGAGTTGAGAGCATTTAGTACAGATGAAATTATTTTTAGCAGAGCAAAGAACAGACTTAGCATGATTCCAGGCAGAAACGTATAAAAGATGTGATTCAGGAGTGGGTTGGTTCCGGTACCTTTTATAGGCCCTCTTCTTGTTGTGAATAGCATTAGAACAAGCGTGATTAAACCAAGGCTTCCTTGGATTAGTCAAAGGATATGAGAAAGGAATGTATGCTTCCATGCCCGAGAAAATAACCTCCGTAATGCGCAATGCACACTCAGATGGCTCCCGGTCATGGAACCAATAATCATTCCAGGGAAAATCAAAGAAGTACTGCCTGAGGGCCTCCCAATCCGCGGCTCCAAAATGCCACAGACGACATTTCTCTGGAGGGTCCACAGGCCGTACCGGAGTGATAGGACAGGTTAAGTTGATAAGATTGAGATCGGAGGAGCCCAACAGAGAGAAAAGATTAACAGTGTAAGCAGAAGGATTAGTTGTAAGGAAGAGGTCAGGTATGTTGGAGTTCTCTCCAAAACGGGCTGGGATACGGGTAGGGTGCTGTACAAGCTGCTCTTGGCCATTAAGGATAGAAAAGATGTAGGCTTGTTCACCAGGTGGATCAGTGAAAGGAGAGGAGAGCCAAAGGTGATGGTGAACATTGAAATCTCCTAGAATGGAGATTTCAGAGAGAGGAGAAATGGATAGAATATGTTCCATTGTAAATGGTTTCTTGGCTTACACTAAACCATTTGGCTTGTCACTCAATGTAAAGCCACCTGTAAAGGAAAGAATAGCATGAAGAATTGAGAGGAAAGATGGGAGTAATAGGAACAGAGGAGGGCAGGCACAAAACAAGAATGATAAAGGCTAAGGAAGAAGTAGGCAGCACTACATCAAATGAGTAGATGATGGTTGCCACCACCTCCTAATCTAATTTGTGATATTCAAGTTTGTTTTGGATAAGTTACCATAGGTTAGTTTTGGTTAGATTGGGCCAGTTTATGGTTAAAGTTAGTTTAGACTGTGTTAGGTTAGGTTAGGGTTGGCTTGGGTAAGTTAGGTTAGGTTATTTTTGGTTGGGATTGTTTATACTGTTAGGATAGACAATTAAAGTAAGGTAAAATGTATGTTTGAATAGGTGCTGTAAGGTTTGGCTTGTAATAATGAGTACTGAACAAGGCTCATATTGACATCTCTTCAATTATTTTGGATATCTAAGGACGAATTTATTCAGCTTATGGAAAAATATACTGAACTGGAGAGGTTATATACAAGGTGCTATCCAATATTTTCTGGACTAATGCTATATAAATTTGATAACTCACCATAGCTCCAATTGGCCACCATCACCCTCAAAGTAGTTCCCTTGCGCATTGATACACTGATCCCAGCACTTCCTCCATTGCTGGAATGCTCCCTGGAAGTCTTTTTCGACGAGAGTGTCAAGCACCGCCTGCTGTTCCATCTGGATGTCCTCAGTGATATCAAAACAATGCTCTCTCAGCCTAACTTTCATTTTTGGGAACAGAAACAAGTCACAGAGGGCCTGGACAAGAAGGTTTCATCTTCTGAGGTGAGTCCAAGAAGCTCAGTGCAGACATCAACGCATTGCTGCATGTGGTCAGCTGTCAGGAGCCTGGGGACAAATTTGGCTTGTGATTTGGTGCTTGCCCAATTCTTCAGTGAGAATCCTCTGACATGTCACAAAACCAGTTCCCATCTGCTCTCCAATATCGTGAATGTTCCGACGTCGATCCTCATGGATGAGCTGCTGAATTTTTGCGACATTCTGAGGAGTTATGCGGGTTGAGGACCTCCCTGTGTGGTTGTCATCGTCAACTGATACTCGACTGGCCTTGAACCGTGCCTGCCACTGAAACACCAGTGTCCGACCAAGAGATTGCTCACCAGAGACTTGTTGAATCATTGTCAGGGTCTCTTTTGCATTTTTCTTGAGATTTGCAGAAAATTTGATGCAAATTCCCACCGTCACTAACTCAAGAGTTGCCATTGATCCCCAGCTAGGTCAGTGTGGAACTTGGGCTACTCATGCAGAGACCACAGAAATCGCATACTGTATCTTTAAAAATCTCACCCGTGATAGTTATTGATATACTGTACATAAGCTCCTCATGATATTATTCTTAGTAGTTTTACTAATTTCCTAGGTAATTTCCTAGATGCTTTAGTGCGATAAATGCAGCAAAATGTTACTACAGAAGCCGTGAAAGCACACTGGGAGTGGCAGCATTTATTACATATTTTACAAGTCTCTAGCTGCATCTTTGGTTTGAAAACCATGTAATTTAGTGCTCTAAAAGAACAATCCTACATCCCCAAAATGCTGAAGAAAATCTGCAAAATTTTTCAAAAATTTTTACAATGTTTAAAGCCGAAATAATGCAGAGACGAGACCACCAACCTATATCCGACGATGCCGACGGCTCCAAAATACTGTACAAAAAGTCTAACCAATTGGGGTATTGTGTACCCTGAGCAAGGTATTCCTATGCAATGGTTTTCCATGATCTTTATACAGCAGGTCCAACGGGGCAGTAGACACACGTGAGTTTGCTATTGTTTATGATCGTAACGTATGTTCTTCAGCCATGTCATGCTACTGTTTCTTAACGAAGAATCGTTACATGTTTCTTGTAACACTGTATTTATATTTGTTTTGATGAACAAATACCTGAAATGAATGTAAAATAAAGCTTATCGATAGTTAAGGAAGGAAAAAATAATAACCGTCCCAATACAGAGATGGTAGACTCAGCCCACCAATTTTTTATTCTATTTGACTATATTACAGCCTTTCTTCCTTGTAACGGTGAGTAAAACGTTGTTGTTATATTTTCTCCCTTCCTTTCAATGGCAAAGAGGGCACATAAAATGCACGGGGTTTAGTTGACTGACTTTGATGTCGAAAATTATATAATCTGGTAAAGAGTGGCAGTTTTTCCTTGATTAGTGACATCAGGAATTCACTGTTCCTTTTTCATGTCTATCTTGAAAATCACCTGACGACATATGCACGAGCAAACAAATGAATGCCACAAATCCCCACGTCTGCCTAGCTCCTCACCGCGTGGCACACTGACTCGCAGTGCATGTTAGTACTGCCATCTAGAGGTGCATTGCACTACTACAATCTGTTTAGGTGCCATGATCCCTATCCTGAAAATTTTGGTTATCACCACGTATGACTGATTCCAGTGCAGTTACCATTTTTAACATCTTGTAATTCTAAAGGGATTTGGTGGTGACAGAATGTAGAATGTCAGTCCTATGATTCTAGAGGGTTTTGGTGGTGACAGAACGTAGACTAAGTCAGTGTAACAGCACTAGGCTGGTATTGGAAGCATCCAATCTACATTAAGAAACAAATGTCAGAACAATTAGTAGCTACCTGTTGTTTAGTGGTGCAGAGGTGGCACTAAGTGGAGTAACTTGGCACCCATACTCACCACGTAGGACTTGCCAGGTGTGTGATACAGTCAGTGGTTGTGTTTTGTAGCTGATCAACCCCAAACTGTCTTTGTCACGGGGTTTTTGAGAATTGGTATATTAAATAAAGGTTATATGTTTTGCTTGAAAATAGAGACAATGAATTGACTTGTGAAATCAAGCAGTAAGTTTACTTTCTTCTGGCTTACTTCACCGATTCTCTGAGAACGAGAATTTATAAACTTTCTCAACAGTACACAGCAGAGACTAATTACTCACGAGTGCTGTTTGTAGTACCGTTAGCCTCTCAAGAAAGTGACTCCACCCCTGACAATCAATAACTAATAGTAATACACAGGTTCTTGCCAGTGCATTAACTCCTGGTTGGCACAACCGATTTAAGCTTAATACAAAAAGATTGGCCTAAGTACCAGTTATGAATAATGCAAAGCGTTTATGCAAACTAGGAGCGGCAACTAGAATAAGCTTAATGTGGAGAAATAAAACACGAGTTTATACATTAAGCTCAAAGGAAAAGAACTGTAAAATTTATTAATTACAATGAAATAAATTTACATTACATAAGTCTCAAAATGACTTCAAAATAACAAGGAGAATACACTCACTCGCTCACTCAAATGCTGAACTTAAACCTAGGTAAAACGAAAAGAAATACTGGTCAGTGAAGGGGCTAAGCGGAATGACTAGGCATTGATATGTAGAACGGACGCTGCATTACACTGAACGCTCTTCGCCGATTCACACTAGGTGGAGACTTCAGGAACTCGCTGTACAACGAACCTTCTCTTACGACGATCCAAGCCTGACAAAGTTCGATTTATGGAAGGGGGCGAGGGATGGCCGTACTTGCTCCAACGGTCAACGAAAATAAAGTGAGCGATACACACTCACAATAAATCACTCAGCGAAGGCGCTAATGTCGCGCTCAATGACGATCACTTATGAAACAGTGAAAAATGTTCTGAAAACCGTCCCGAGTGGATACGTGGACGGTTAAACTGAGCGATACACAATGAGAATTCCACTAGAATTCGCGGTTTTCTCTCTGAATAAAATGTTACGAACTTATAAACACACTCGCACCAATTCGTGACATTACGCCCTATCAAAATCAATTTTTTTTTTCGATATACATACATATAAATCCTAACTCAGTCACACAAGATTGATACTGTGGTGTGTGTCCTACCCTGCTACAGGAGAAAATCACAGTCGCCCATGAGCGTAAAAACCTCATATTTACGTTACCAGAAGCAAGCTTGATGAAAAAACTCCGAGACGACGGTGAAAAATCCCGTACTCAGGTCAAACTGCCCGAAATTTTGCTACAATTACAATAACAATTAATTGTTATGTAGCGTGATGTATGTAATACATGGTGTAGGTGTGACAGTTGTGGTGTAACTGTGCCTACGTGCAGAATTATGTAATACAATAGTAAATAATGATGACGAGGCTGAGAAGAGGCGGCAGCATGCAACAGGGACGACCAGCTGATCTGCACAACAATGGTGCACCCGCCAGCTGCACCTCCGAAAGGAATCAAGGTGGAGCATCAAAAGTGTCATTTCTCACTCTGCCTAGCAATCAGTACTTATGTTTATTATTAACCAGGAAACGTACCGTAGTCTTTGGATTCACAAATCTCTCAGGACCTATGTAGTTTACTGGTTAACCTAGTATTATTAACCAGGAAATGTGCCAGTCCTTGAATTGCTCAAATCTCTCAGAACAGACAGTTTACTGGTTAACCTAACTCTACACTTACAATTAATGGCAGGAAGCTGAGAATCCCTACGCAATCTCTGGCAGGTCACATTTTAACATCCAGCGTGGGTGTGAACACTCATGTGGATAATGTGCATTCTCTGGGAATCCTCAGAGAGGCCCACAGCTTGAGACGTTCCACAAGGTAATTCATACACAGCCTCGGATTGTCCTTACAGGGGTCTCAAATTTCCCCTTAACCTATGGTATACATGTATGTACAGACCCTGGACATGATGTGTCCTGTGGGGCCAACGGGCAAGACATCAGGTCTGCATCCAGATTACCACTGCCCTGTCTCTCAACTGCTTCTGAGATTATGGGTGTGGATTCAAACGGCGCAGGAAGGACGTCCCTGATTAGTGGTACGTGGACACACATTGCAGGAACGTACAAAACTAACTATTTCCGGTCCCATCCCTGGCCAGAAAAAGTCAGCACGGATACGGCCCTGGGTCTTCCTCTTGCCCATGTAACTTCCTGAGGCTGAACAATGACCCCATTCTAACACTGCTTGGCGGTACTTAGCAGGAACGACAAACTGCAGTTGAACCTCGCCCTGGGGTGTTCGTGACTTATGGTAGAGCCGTCCTTGTTTAGGAGGGAACTTGGCTTGACCTCCCTGTGAATACTTTATCACTCTACCCTTTTGTTTCTTCCGCACGGCATCAAGTGTCGGGTCAGAGTGTTGTTCTTGAACAACAACTTGGCTACACATCAGATCTTGTGGCGATTCAATGGTCACCAGGGTGACACAGTTTGGAGCCTCAGGCATGGCTCGTGTTTCTGCAGCCGAAGTCTGAATAGTGTCATCTTCAGTGCAACTATGCTTGGCACCTGGAATATTGCCTATGATAAGGTCAAACAAAGGTTCTGACATGGCAACCGCGACTGTCGTACCAGTGTAAAATGGAGATGCCACCTGGATACGTGCCTCAGGGAACAATCTCACTGATCCATCAATAAGGCTAGCTTGGATCTGTTGACCTGTGTACTCCTCAGGCCGAACTAGACTGCCTGACAGAGCAACCTGAGGAACCGTTGTCTCTCAGGACATTCACAGGAATGCCTCCCACAAACCCTGACTGAACAACTGTGGGAGGGCCTGTGGAGGAAGCAGCCAGCCACTGTTGAGGCTGCTGAATAAATGATGCGGCAAACATGGTGCCCTGAGAACTAGATACTTGAGGGGTCGTACTCACTGTCTGGGGAGATGGAGCACTGACCATCTGTGGCGGAGGGTTCACTGTCACCGTGGGACTAGTGAACTGTGGGAAAGTACCCATACTTCTAGGGATGACACCACCGTGCTGCTGCTGAGGAATGAAGGCTGCGTTTGCCTCCTGCCTCCGATACACTGGGGCTGGTGCTGAAAAGGACAGTCCCGACGGTTGGTTGCGTGGCTGATACTGCTGCTGGTTAGGGTACTTCTTGTACATCTGCCAGACAGGTTGCTGAGTGTTTTGCCCCTGATCCTTCTTGTTTGGACCTTGGCCATTATTCTGAGAATGGCCTTGTTGCTGGGGTTCAGTCTGAGACGGTTTCCCAGATTTGTCAGCTTTCCTGTTCCAGGTGTGCTGCTTACAAGTTTGATACTCATATGCAGTGAAGAATGCATCAACCTTCTCCACCATTTGGCTGGCATCCCTTACCTGGCAGATCGTAAGCTGAGCCATAAGTTCAGCAGGCCACAACTTTTCTAGCTGCATGTTCAGCATAAGGTCAATTATCCCCTCACGCGTGGAAGGAGTTTCATTTTTCTCCATCCACTCATCTAAGTAAGCAGTAAGCTGATCAAGAAACTGAACGGCAGTCTCTTTTTCTTGTAAACGCGCCCTCATAAACTGACTCTTAATGTCGTCAACTGTGAGACCGTACGCTTTGACGAGTGCGGCCTTCGTCATCTCATACGCTCGATTGTCTTCACAAATTCTGTGGAGAATAGCGAGAGCAGGGCCCTCAAACAAGCTGAGGAAGTGGAGCTGCTTAGCTGCATCATCCACCTGGTACAGCTGAGCCATGTCTTCGAAACGAGCTATGAATGGCTCGATTCGGTCGCCTTCCTTGTATGGAGGAAGCTTGATGTGTGGGGTCGCCAAAACATGTGCAGGGAGAGAGAGTGCTTGTGGAGCTTGGGTAAGCTGCACCAGATGTGTCTGAAGCCAAGGAGTCTCGCTTGAGCCTCAGCGTCTCAAGTTCATGTTTTTCACGTGCCTCATGCTCGGCACGTTCGTGTTCTCGTTGTTCTCGCTCGTATTCACGTTCTTTCTCGTTGTTCTAACTCGAGTTGATGTTCTCTCTCAAGTTGTTCTCGCTCTTGTTCTAACTCGAGTTCGTGTTGTTTTTGCTCGTATTTGCATTGTTCTCGCTCTTGTTCTAACTCGAGTTCATGTTGTTTTCGCTCGTGTTCACGTTCTCACGTTCCTTGCATTGTTTTCACTCATGTTCACGTTCTCTTTCGCATTCCTTGCATTGTTTTCGCTCGTGTTCACATTCTCTTTCGCGTTCTTCACGAGCATCTTTCTCAAGTTGTTGCTCATAACTAAACCGTGAGAGGACGTAGTCTTGGATTTTTTCGGGGTCGCTAAGCCCCATATCTCTAGCTTCCTGTACATAGACGTTGGCAGCCATGATGCTAACTCAGTCTGAATGAACTAAAGACTAAGTACTGACTGCTATTTTGCAGAGAAAAGCCAATAATCAAGAGTAAAGAATATAAACACAGGTTAGTGGTGACCAATTTTATCTAGTTAAACTGGTAAAGAAAAAAAAAAAAAAAAATTGTGGGAACTATTATATAAAATTAATAGAAATGAATCATTAATCACCTGTAAGATACTGTAGTGCCTGTAGACATTAATGATAAATAATTAAATATGAGTGAGTGAGTATTATCTCGTTAATAACTTTAGAGCTAGGAGTTAATATCCTGGAATGAGGTCGCCAGATGTCTAGGGGTTTTTGAGAATTGGTATATTAAATAAAGGTTATAATGTTTTGCTTGAAAGTATAGACAATGAATTGACCTGTGAAATCAAGCAGTAAGTTTACTTTATGTCAGCTTACTTCGCCGATTCTCTAAGGACGAGAATTTATAAACTTTCTCAACAGTACACAGCAGAGACTAATTATTCACGAGTGCTGTTTGTGGTACTGTTAGCCTCTCGAGAAAGTGACTCCATCCCTGACAATCAACAACTAATACTAACAGTAATAAACAGGTTCTTGCCAGTGCATTAACTCCTGGCTGGCACAACTGATTTAAGCTTAATACAAAATGACTGGCCTAAGTACCAGTTATGAATAATGCAAAGTGTTTGTGCAAACTAGGAGCGGCAGCTAGAATAAGCTTAATGTGGAGTAATAAAACATGAGTTTAGCTATACATTAAGCTCAAAGGAAAAGAACTGTAAAATTTATTAATTACAATGAAATAACTTTACGTTACATAAGTCTCAAAATGACTTCAAAATAACAAGGAGAGTACACTCGCTCACTCAGAAGTTAAACTTAAACCTAGGTAAAACGAAAAGAAATACTGGTCAGTGGGGGGGCTAAGCGGAATGACTGGGTGTTGATACGTAGGACGGACGCTGCAATACGCTGAACGCTCTTCACCGATTCACACTAGGTTGAGATTTCAGGAACTCGCTGTACAACGAACCTTCTCTTACGATGATCCAAGCCTGACTAAGTTCGAATTATGGAAGGGGGCGAGGAATGGCCATACTTGCTCCAACGGTCAACGAAAATAAAGTGAGCGATACACACTCACAATAAATCACTCAGCAAAGACGCTAATGTCGCGCGCAAAGACGGTCACTTATGAAACAGTGAAAAATGTTCTGAAAACCGTCCCAATCGAGTGATTACGTGGACAGTTAAACTGAGCGATACACAATGAGAATTTCACTAGAATTCGCGGTTTTCACTCTGAATAAAATGTTACGAACTTATAAACACACTCGCGCCAATTCGTGACAGTCTTGCCAAGCAGACCCATCAGCTACAGACAAGCAACACTACAGGGTTGTCCCATGTAATGACCAGATGTTCCTTTATGGCTGACAGTGCCTAACCCACGCAAGGAGCGTGGAATAGTGAGGTTTGGTTCCTGGATGAATGCCACATCTGCATCTTTCCACCCAGCTAATAGGGGCACCATAGCAGGCTTCATTTCACCCTGTAATTTGGTTATATTGTTACCAACCGGAGATGTTATGGGTTCCAGGGTTATAGGAAACTAGTAGGTTTGTCACTGAGCATAGAGCCACCTGATACGGAAAGAAGAGTAATAAAAAGTAGCAGAAAGGTAAGGGACAGGTAAGATGAGAGGAAGGCAGACACAGAAATAAAATGAGAAGGGGGAAGGGAAAACTTCAGTACTACCATACATGAAGTGAGTGGATGATGGTTGCCACCACCTACTACTTTCATTGTTTAAATTATGTAACTACAGTTGCTGTATGTATCTTTGTTTTTAGGCATGCTTTACATTTAACCCGCGGCGTCCCGTCGACGTACTTCCACGTCCTCACATTATATCACTGCCAATCCCGTTGACGTACTTCAACGTCCTGCAATTGCAAGGTTCATAATTTCCACAATTTTCAAAATTCGCGCGAGATTTTCGATTCGCCCACGTACCCAAGCCTCCCCTACCTGCCCCCAGGCGGGCAGCGTCCCAGACCCCGCGTGACCTGCGCTCACCCTTGTCTCGGTCACTCACCTGTTAGCAGTGACCCAGGTCAGACATGGCGCGTAAAGGTCTCTCAGACGACGAAATACAATCCGCCCTGGATGCCTTCACTGGAGATAGTGATTCTCCACTTGATGATGATGTGGTGGATCGAGATTATGTGCAGCCTGAGGAGGAAATAACAAGCAGTGATGAGGAGGTCCCTTCGCCCCGGAAAAAGCGGTGTGTCACGTATCGTAAGGCAAGGGAAGGCCAGCCTGCACCCAAAACACCTGCATGGACCTCTCTTCATCCCCTAGAGAGAGATTCTGATGAGGACGAGGATGAGGACGATGACGATGACGGCGGCTTAGGACGTGATGTTGCCTCGTGGTTGGGGAAGGAAAAAAATCTCATCCCGAGGATCAGAAGGTGGGGCGAGAAGGCAAATAAAGTATGGCCTAGTGTTCTGTCTGGGAAAGGCGAAAGTGGTGTGGTGGGAGTGCGGGGTGAAAGGGAAGTGGTGTGGTGGGAGTGCGGGGTGAAAGGGAAGTGGTGTGGTGGGAGTGCGGGGTGAAAGGGAAGTGGTGTGGTGGGAGTGCGGGGTGAAAGGGAAGTGGTGTGGTGGGAGTGCGGGGTGAAAGGGAAGTGGTGTGAGGGAGGCAGCACGAGCACGTGGTGCACGTAGGCCTAGGGGAGAGGAGGTGGAGCCACTCCCCAGCACGTCTTTCGCCATACAATATTCCCAAACTTCCTCCACACAGCCCCAGGATGTGGGGAAAGGAAGGAAAGGGAAGGGAAAGGGTAAAGGAAAAGGGAGAGGGAAGAGAAGTGCGAGTGATGAAAGGCGCCGCTCTCCACCTCCCCCACCACCACCAATGTTGCGTTGTGCCTTCAGCCATGTTTCAGAGAGTACCATAACTTCCTACACTACTGAAACTGTGTGGGATGGCGATATGATGCTCAGTATAATGGTAAGGCTAGTCAGTATGTGCCAAGTCTTATATAAACTTGAAACGGGTGTAATGTTTGCAGGAAAGTAATGTATAATTTGAGAAATAGTGTAAGTTGAACGAAGTGATATGAAAACTACACCCACTGTATAAATCTGCGAAAATATGACGCTCAGTATAACACTCTGGTCAGTAAATATGTGATGGCAAGAATATAAAGTGAAAACGGGTGTAATGTTAGCATGAATAAAACGTATAAGTTGAAAAATAGTGTAAGTTGTAATAATTGATGTCATGAGCACACCCACTGTGTAAATCTGCGAAAATATGACGCTCAGTATAACACTCTGGTCAGTAAATATGTGATAGCAAGAATATAAAGTGGAAATGGGTGTAATGTTAGCATGAATAAAACGTATAAGTTGAACAATAGTGTAAGTTGTAATAATTGATGTCACGAGTACACCCACATTCTGGTCAGTAAGTATGTGATAGGAATTATATAAAGTGGAATTTGTTGTAATGTTAGTAGTAAGGTATTTTATAAGTTGAATACTAGTGTAAGATGAAACAAATGATATCGCGATAACACTCCCTGTGTAAGTACGCGCTAATATGACGCTCAGTTGCATCGTATGTTCTGAAATTATGTGATATCAATTATATCAAGTGTAAACATGTGCAATGTTAGTGGAGAATTATTATATAAGTACAAAAATAGGTTGTAAGTTGAAATAGTAGTCATAGCGACTTCACCGTGTGTGTTATTATGCGCTATTATTACGCTATATATTTACATAAGGACTGAAATTATCTCAAAACAGTTCTATAAAGTTGAAAAGTGTATAATGTTATTAGAAAAGTATTATGTAAGTAGAAAAAACACAATACGAGTTGAAACAACAGTCACAGCGAGTTCACTCACTACGCAAATAAGCGCTAACATTACGCTAAATGTTATCAAAAGGCCTGTGAATACGTAAAAACAGTTCAATAAAATGTAAAATGGTATAATGTTATTGTAGAAGTATTATGTAAGTAAAAAAAATGATATGTATCATGATTTTCGAATGTTAGCGATTCATCGTGACCAAGTTGCCCGATTTTGCTCGTTTCGCACGATGGTACAATGCTTATTTCTGCTCTATTTTTGTATAAAATCCAATATACTCTTTTATCACATGTTTTTATGTTTGTAATAAATACATATCTACTTACTTTCATTGGTTTCCCAGACTTATAATACCATAGAAAACGTTAGAGGCTCAGACCGCCTACGGAGAACACGGGGCCAGGTGGGACAAAGGCATACCTGTTTAGGGTAATTATGGACCCCGGGGAACAATTTCCTTGTCACTGACCATTGTTTCTGACCAAAAGCGAAAGTTTTAGCAAAAAAAGAAAAAGGGTCGAAAAATGGTCGGGATTGGGGGGTACCAGTGGTGAAAAAGTGGTCGGGACGGGGCGGGTTAAGCTTTACTGGTTTCTGTATTTCCTTAGGAAGTACACATTAATCTCTTGATTCCAGGCCACTGACTTCTAAAAGTATTACATACTGTAGTTGCATTGATGTAACATTAAGTACTTGTCCACTAGATAGTCTACTGTTCTGTATGTAATGAAGTGATCTGTGATTCAGGTGTGTGGTGAGAGGGCAGCTGGACATGTACAAGGCAGCTTGCAGTCAGTTCATCAGAGGAGCTGATGTGGACTCTGCAGACCCCAGCTGAAAGGTAATGCTTGTGCCAAGACTCAGATCTTCATGTTGATGTTTCTGGCTCTGCCTTTATAAAGTGTTGTACTGTAAACCATTGTTTTGCATGATTAATGTACAGTATTCCCAAGTCATACTTTGCATTGTGCAAATGGAATCTGCACAAAAAGAGGCTTAAGAGTCACCCTTTATTTTTGGTATTGGGGAAAAGTGAATCAGAAAGTTTCCCAAAGGTCCCACTATTGGCTCTGTAAAAAGTGTATTTTCAGTACAGGAATGCTTCCAGTATACTATGGCTTACTGTCAGACTGTGCCACCATTGATGGTATCCATGTCTCTGCTGCACAATAATGAGATGGCAGGAAATTTAGAATACATTCCAAAAGTAATACAGCAGTTACTTGATGATTACTCATGGAAGGAATGTCACATTTTAAGGGTTAAAGATGTATTGATCATGTCACAGTAAAGTGATATTTTTCATTCATTCATTGCCAGATACCATGTATCCCAAACAGGGTGGCCAAGGGCTTAGAGTTAATTGTTTTACAGGGAGGGGCACTAATCCTCCACCAACCCCACTTGACACATAGGGAGAACATTATGCCAACAGCATCTGGTGTTCCCAGGCGGTCACCCATCCAAGTACTAACCAGACCCAACGTTGCTTTAAATGTTAAATAAATTGTATTTTTTGCTTATAAGAGTTCATGTTGTACACAGAGATTTGCAAACCAGCCCATAATAAGACAAAGACACAGCATTTTCTTTAGCTTTTTTTATATACATTTCCATATATCTTTTATTGCTGTGCAAATTGAATAACCATAAAAATGAATCTGAACTTTTTTTTTTTCCCCCCCACAGCATAAATGAGCTCCATATAAAATTAGGGTTCGCTGAACAGTGTCATTAAGTTGGTGGAGATGCTGGTCTAATGGCAGCTGTTGTTTCAGGTTCACAGCTGGAGTTAGAACAGCAAAGCAGTCATAAACACTGTCGTCATCAGGGTGCTGCCTAAGTAATGGATAATAAGTACAAAACAGGACTGAGGGCACATCTTATGTTGTGTTAGCACATCCAGCAGGAGGTACCTCAGCCAGCAACTTATGGGTTATTATCCATGTAGTGTCCTATGGAAGATTTTTTTTTTTCCACAAAGGAGCTGATTTTGGATGATATACCTGGTGTGGTATCCTTTGCAGTATCTTGTATGGCAGAGACAATAGGTAACAGCATTTGAAATAAGGAAGACGGTGGTAATATGCTTGAACTGACAGCCTGACTCAGCAGTGATGGCCTGTATGTTTAAAGTTACAGTTCAGAAGCATTCACGTGTTAGCAATATTTAATCCTTTGGCTGTGTTAGGCGACTGTGGTTGCCCTGCTAATTATTCTTTGTGGCAAGTCAGGCGACAACAATCCACAGCCGAAAAAAAAAAATTTCCATTTACACATCTGTTGTTTTTGTATAAATACAGTAAGTTTTGATTTCTTTTATGTGCCAACAAACAGTGTACATGTGTCTAGTATATATATACAAGTGAAAAACCTTGCTTGAAGTAAATATCTTGTCATTATAGCAAAATTATAGTATAAATTAGTTATTTTTGCATTTTTTCTCAAAAAATTACAGTGTTGAACAAATAGGGTTAGTTTTGATGTCTCTTTATGTGCCAACAGATAGTGTACTGTACATATGTCAAGTGTAGATATACAAGTGAAAAACCTTGCTTGACATAAATAATTTTGTCATTATTGCAAAATTATCTATCTATCTATTGCCAGACGCCTTAATCCTTTATATGGGGTGGCCACAAACAAATTGCCTCCACATCACCCTGTCCCCTGCCATTTCACTGCCCTGCTCCCAATTCACACACCCCTCCCTCATACACCTCTCCACTCCATCCTCCATCTCATCCTTGGCCTTCCCCTCCCTCTCCCCTTCCACCTCACTCACATACACTCTCCTCCTACTTTCTCTATACTCATTTCAAAGCCAAAGGTGGCTGTTGTGTATACATACGCAACGACTTATCTTGCTCTCGTGTTCCTGAACTTGATTCTTCTGAATTCTCCACTCTCTGGCTTCGGCTTTCCTGTCATTCTCTGACTAAATATATCTGTGCTGTTTACTTATCCCCTAATTCTACTGACTATCAAAAATTCTTCGACTATCTTACTTCTACGATGGAACACATTCTGTCCATTTCTCCTTTCTCTGAAATCTCCATTCTTGGAGATTTCAATGTTCACCACCACCTTTGGCTCTCCTCTCCTTTCACGGATCCACCTGGTGAACAAGCCTACATCTTTTCTATCCTTAATGACCTAGAGCAGCTTGTACAGCACCCTACCCGTATCCCTGACCGCCTTGGAGAGAGCTCCAACATACTTGACCTCTTCCTCACAACTAATCCTTCTGCTTACTCTGTTAATCTTTTCTCTCCGTTGGGCTCCTCCGATCACAACCTTATTACCTTAACCTGTCCTATCGCTCCAGTACGGCCTGCGGACCCTCCAGGGAAACGTCGTCTCTGGCATTTTGGAGCCGCGGACTGGGAGGCCCTCAGGCAGTACTTCTTTGATTTTCCCTGGAATGATTATTGCTTCCATGGCCATGAGCCATCTGAGTGTGCCTTGCGCATTACGGAGGTTATTCTCTCGGGCATGGAAGCATACATTCCTTTCTCATATCCTTTGACTAATGCAAGAAAGCCTTGGTTTAATCACGCTTGTTCTAATGCTGTCCGCAACAAGGAGAAGGCCTACAAAAGGTACCGGAGCCAACCCACCCCTGAATCGCATAATCTTTACGTTTCTGCCCGGAATCGTGCTAAGTCTGTTCTTCGCTCTACTAAAAATAATTTCATCCATACTAAATGCTCTCAACTCTCCAACTCGAATTCTTCCCGCTCCTTCTGGCACCTCGCCAAAAATCTTTCTAACAACTTTACCTCATCATCCTTCCCTCCTCTTTTCTACTCTGATGGTTCTGTAGCTATTTCTTCTACTGATAAAGCAGATCTCTTCGCACAGACCTTCTCCTCCAATTCCACCTTAGACGATTCCGGTGCTGTTCCTCCATCACTTCCCCCCTCTGACTTCCTCATGGCTGACATTAAAATTTCTTCAGTTGATGTATTTTCTGCCATTACTGGCCTCAGTACTAACAAGGCATATGGGCCTGATGGAGTCCCTCCTGTTGTTCTCAAAAACTGTGCTTCTGTGCTTACACCCTGCCTAGGCAAACTATTTCGCCTTTGTCTGTCAACTTGTACCTTTCCTTCTTGCTGGAAGTTTGCTCTCATTCAGCCAGTCCCAAAGAAGGGTGACCACTCCCAACCCTCCAACTATCGTCCAATTGCTTTAACGTCCTGTATTTCAAAAGTTTTCGAGTCAATTCTTAATAGAAAAATTTTAAGGCATCTTTCCTATCACACCCTTCTTTCCGATCGTCAGTATGGGTTCCGTCAGGGACGCTCCACTGGCGATCTTCTCACCTACCTTTCAGACTCCTGGTCATCCTCCTTTCGGGACTTTGGCGAAAGCTTTGCCATTGCACTTGACATCTCAAAGGCTTTCGATCGAGTCTGGCATAAATCTTTAATTTCCAAACTGCCCTCCTACGGTTTCTATCCTTCTATCTGTGCCTTCATCGCTAGCTTCCTTTCTGGTCGTTCTATAGCTGCTGTTGTAGACGGCCATCGTTCTTCTCCTAGATCTATCAACAGTGGTGTTCCTCAGGGCTCTGTCCTATCACCAACTCTCTTCCTTTTATTCATCAATGATCTTCTAAGCTGTACATCTAACCCTATCCACTCATACGCTGATGACTCCACCCTTCACCTTTCCATTCGGTTCCCGCAACGCCCATCTCAACAGTTACTTCAAGAAACAAGGGATGAGGCTATGGCACACCTAATGTCTGACTTGGCTCATATCTCTGACTGGGGTAAAAATAATATGGTTGTCTTTAATGCATCTAAGACTCAGTTCTTACACCTATCAACCCGACAAAATCTTCCACAGGTATACCCACTAATGTTTAATAATATTCAGCTTAATCCTGCATCATCCTTGAACATGCTTGGGGTTTCATTTACTCGGGACTTATCTTGGAAAGATCATATTACATCTCTTGTAAAATCTGCTTCCAAGAGATTGGGTGTGCTAAGCCGACTCTGCTCTTTCTTTACCCCTGCACAATTGTTGACTCTATACAGGGGTTTTATCCGCCCCTGTGTGGAGTACAACTCTCATGTGTGGGGAGGCTCCCCACATACAGCTCTTCTCAATAGGGTGGAGTCAAAGGCTTTTCGTCTCATTAACTCTCCTCCTCTTACTGACTCCCTTCAACCTCTGTCTCTTCGCCGCTTTGTTGCATCTTTATCTCTTTTCTATCGCTACTTTAATGGTCACTGCTCCTCTGAACTGTCTGCTTGCATTCCTCCACCTCTACGACGGGCGCGTAGCACCCGTCTGGCAGCAAACTCTCATCCCTTTTCTGTCCAACTCTCTAATGCAAGAGTTAACCGTTACTCCCAGTCTTTCATTTATGCAACAGGTCAGCTCTGGAACTGTCTCTCTCTGTCTGTATTTCCTTCTGCCTATGATCTCCAGTCTTTCAAACGTAGTGTGTCCAGGCATCTCAAAATGATCGGATCTTGAATTTGGCTCTCTATTGTATTTTGTTTTTCTCTTGGAGGGAACTGTTACTGTGGGCTCATGCCTTTGGTTCCTTCTTCCTCGCATAAAAAAAAAAAAAAAAAAAAAAAATTCCCATTGGAAAAGTAACCACAAAGTTATAATTAGCACATTTTTTTAGGGACTTAGGCCGCCACCAGGGGAATGACTGAGAAATGATAGGTCGCAGCCAAAGGGTTGAAGGGATAATAGTCTGTGTTGAAATTTTATCCATTTTATATATTTACTATTATTATCCAGTAATAGTGATGAATTTTTGACACTGTTCATTGTAATGGGAGCATCTTATGACTGAGCTTTGGTACAGTGAAGGTAAGTCATCCTATTGGTGGTAGACAGTAAGATTAACACCAAAGTAGAGTATCTGAAGTACGGTAGAAGGTGAGAGATGTGGAAGGAATGATATAATGGAGGTAGTCAAGAAAGAACCAATTGCAATGTTAGTGTGTGAGGTGAGTGACAATATAATGAAGATGGTAAAGGAAGAACAGCCAGAGTGTGAGGTGGATGACAAATTAATGGAAGTGGTAAAGGAAGAACCAGATTTAAAGTCAGAGTGTGAGGTGGGTGACAAAATGTTCCATAGTGACAATGAGACTATCCCTGACACAGTGTCCTCAGCTGAAGTTAAGCAGTTCAGATGTTTAGAGTGTGGTAAAGCATTTCCTCATAAGAGCAGTCTTATCCGACATGCAGTTGTTCATTCAGGAGTGAAGAATTTCAGGTGTGAAGAATGTGGTAAACAGTTTGGTCAGAGATCCGGTCTCGCCACACACCTTTTACTTCATTCAGGAGTGAAGAATGGGGTGCTTTGTGGGTGGAAGACAATTGACAATCGTCATGGTCGAGCCTGCCACAAACGTCGTAGGACACGCATGCTCATGAATCATATGCTGCATTTGTTTGTGTGCACTTGTGATAGGATTAATGCCATTCCTACTTACAAAACCACTTACACTCTCCAATGAATACACACAACAAGAGCTTATTCATTTGTATGAGTCATACAAAAAGGTAAAAATATTCCAATCTGGCAAGTCTAGCAACTAGTCAGCTCATTCATCCCTTATAATTTAATGTTTTCTATGTTAATTCTTTAGAAATGAGTAGATTTGTATCTCTTAATATATGATTTCAATGAGGAAAGTCATATTTTCCTCCTCTGAGACGATTTACTAACTTAAATTTATTAATGCCTAAATTCGCCTTCAGTCAACGATTTCGACAAACCGTCCCAAATCCAGGAACGGTCAACAGTCATTTTTTGCCTGCTCGTGAGAGAGGTCGGAAGGCTGGACTGAAGTCGAGAGGACGCACGCTGAGAATCAGGATCGTACTGTTGTGTTCCCCTGTGCATTAATAGGGGTGGCCATCAATTTCCTCAGATTATGAATGATGAAATTACAAAATAAACAATTTGGATAATATAGTGTCATACAGTATGTATATATTTCTCAAAGTGGCTAATCAATCCAGAATAGAATATATTCTCTATAATAAGTATATATAGAAAACTATATGTATATATATATATATATATATAAAAATGTGCTTTTCACTTTCACAAAGTACACACTGTTTCCTACCCAGATGACTTAACACTCCCACACACACTTCATGACTGGTGTACTACAAAAAGACTCAGAATGGCCTCTTTTATGGTAGAACACAGTCATAACTCACACCTCACTATCAACAACATCCCTCTTCTCCCACATGCACACAAAATCTTTGGTGAAATGAAGGCACAGTAACAGAAGAATTTGGTAATATCTTTGGTAATATCTTGCAGGTGAAATGAAAGCACAGTAACAGAAGAATTTGGTAATATCTTGCAGCATAGAGCAGTTAGTTAGAAGCTGATCTGTAAAAATATTTATCTAAGACAGCCTTTCTGAAATTATATTGATGTCCTCAAATGTGAATATTACAAAATCTTGGGTGCCGCAATATTAGTAAACAAAAGCAGAGTCTATCTTGTCCCTGGGACTGTACCTTCAATGCGCATGCGCCACTTGGATATTTGGGATGTTACGAGCGTCGTACCGATTTTTTACTTATATTGGCTAGTAATCGACTTGAAGAGGGCAATTACAAAGTATTTCGTTCCAGCCAATAGTGAGTAATGTAACTCCACCTCTTTCAGTACAATAAAAGACTACTAATGCAAAATAAATGAGGATCTTGGAGTTCATTTGATGCTAATCTAGCTGGATAAATATTTTTTACGTATTACTATGAAAATAATAAGTAGTTTCCCTTCATTTCTTCTCAATTATTTGAGAAAAAAATAATTCCTCTACACATTACAAACATTAATTTGAATCATAAGTCCACACAAAGATATATTATTAATGATTCATGAGAGTGCGACTGTTCACTGTCAGTGGCAGGCTCGACCACTTCAATGGCGGCCCCAAAGCACCCCATTTCAAGTGTGATGAATGTGGTAAACTATTTGCACAGAAAGGTACTCTCAATCAGCACCTATTAATTCATTCAGGAGTGAAGAATTTCAAGTGTGACGAATGCGGTAAACGATTTACACGTAAGAGTGATTTCAGCAACCACCTGTTAATTCATTCAGGAGTGAAGAATTTCAAGTGTGATGAATGTGGTAAACTATTTGCACAGAAGTATGGTCTCACTCAACACATATTATATCATTCAGGAGTTAAGAATGTCAAGTGTGATGAATGTGGTAAACTATTTGCATGTAAGGGTTATCTCACTCGGCACCTATTAATTCATTCAGGAGTGAAGAATTTCAAGTGTGATGCATGTGGTAAACTATTTGCATGTAAGAGTTATCTCACTCGGCACCTATTAATTCATTCAGGAGTCAGAAATTTCAAGTGTGATAAATGTGGTAAACAATTTTCACAGAAGCATAGTCTCACTCATCACCTGTTAACTCATGCAGGAGTGAAGAATTTCAAGTGTGATGAATGTGGTAAACTATTTGCATGTAAGAGTTATCTCACTCGGCACCTATTAATTCATTCAGGAGTGAAGAATTTCAAGTGTGATGCATGTGGTAAACTATTTGCATGGAAGATTAATCTCACTAAGCACCTATTAATTCATTCAGGAGTCAAGAATTTCAAGTGTGATAAATGTGGTAAACAATTTGCACACAAGCATGGTCTCACTCAACACCTGTTAACTCATGCAGGAGTGAAGAATTTCAAGTGTGATGAATGTGGTAAACAGTTTGGTTTGGAACACAATCTCACCAGACACGTATTAAATCATTGTGCAGGGAAGAGTTTCTAGTGTGCTGAATGTGGTAAACGGTTAATTGACTCAGTTGATGTCATCCGACACTGTTTAATTTATTAAGGAGTGAAGAAATTCGAGTATGATGAATGGGGTAAATAGTTTTAAGTCCTCTCCAGTATCAGTTCAGGAGTGAAAATTTTTTAAATGTAATGACTAGAAAACTGTGTTGAAAAAATTCTTTTTCAATAGGCACCTGACAGCTCATTCAGGTGTGAAAATTATTTATGATAAATGTGGCAAAGCTTGCAGAAGAAATCAGGCTTTAACCAGGCATGGTGCCATTCACTAACAAGTGAGGGAGAAAACATGTTTTATCTCTTAGGCTGGTTTGCCAAATTAATGCAAAATTTTTAAAAAGTGGGTTGAGTTTGGGAGAGTGTGTAAGAAACGAAATCTAAAGGTGAATGCAGGGAAGAGTAAAGTGATGGTCTTTGAGAGAGGTGAAGTCAGTGAATATACAGTGAGGTTGGATGGTGAGGAAATGGAAAATGTGAGTACATTTAAGTACTTGGGTAGTGTGATGAGTAAGGATGGAAGTTTGGAGTGTGAAGTGCTTGAAAGGGTATAACAAGGAAGATCGGTTGCTGGTTCCTTGAAAGCAGTGATAAGAAACAGGGAAGTGAGCATGGAAGTGAAAAAGTTACTACATGACAGTATTGTGATACCATCTCTAACGTATGGAAGTGAAGCTTGGATGTTGTTGAAAGGACACAAGAGTGAGAGCAGTGGAAAGAGTTATTTAAGAGGAGCCTGTGGAGTCATATGGAGAGACAGGCTGACAAATGAGGATGTAAAGGAGCATTATGGTGTGGATGTGGATGTGATAGGAAGCATTAGGAGGAACACACTGAGGTGGTTCTCCATGTGGAGAGGATGGAGGGTGAGAGACTGACGAGGAGAGTGTATGTAAGTGAGGTGCAGGGGGGGAGAGGAGGGGGAGGCTGAGGATGAGATGGAGGGATGAGGTGGAGAGGCATATGAGAGAGGGGGGTGTGAGTTGGGAGCAGGGCAGTGAAATGGCGGTGGACAGGGCGACGTGGAGGTGATTTGTTTGTGGCCACCCCGTACAGGATTGAGGCGTCTGGCAATAGATAGATAGATCGTTGAAAAAAAAAAAAAAACTACTTGTGAGTGCTTTGGTCTGTAGTGCCCCTTTAGTTACTGTTGGTGCTTGTGGCTGGCCACCCTTCATGCAGTGTGTCATACAACCTAGTGAGCCAAGACACCATTAACCATGGGTGATAATCAGTGGTAGGTGGGGGCACTCACCATACACTCACTTGATGCACTGCTGCTCTCAGGTGTTTGCCCTTTCCTGTCCTCCATCCTTCTTTTCTTCTATCCACCTCTGTCTTTCTTTCCTTCATTCTTTCCTTGTCCTTCTGCCTACAGGTAACTTTACGCTCTCTCTTGTGTCTTTCCTTCATTCTTTCCTCTTCCTTCTGCCTGTGGATGACTACACTGAGTGACAAGCCAGATGGTTTCCTGTACACCAGGAAACCATTTACTATGCTGGGTGGTAACCATAGCACCTGTAGGTTTAGTGGGTAATTACGGTACTCCAGTTGGATTGAGCCAGTGTAGGTTTATATCCAAGGAGTGGTTGGGGTTTATTGCTCATGTAATGCCACCCAGGGATGAGTGAGGCTGGTCACTCTCATCATAAATATCAGGACCAACTTGCCTAGCCCTGGGCTCCTACATTCCTCATGGGGCAGCATAGGATTGGATGATGGATTTGCCACCAATAGGTTTTCAGAGTGTGATCTACTATGACACAAGATGTTCTGTGCCCATATTATGATGGGACAGTCATTCACAGTGGCATGGCATCACAAATAAGGATTCAGATTGTGATTTAAAAGACAGTGCCCATGTTAAGACAGGACAGTCCTTCACAATGGCTTGGTGTTAACTAATTATGCCCACTCAAGAGGTTACTTACAGGGGTAGATTAATCACTAGGCTGAATACCTCACAGTCAAGGCCCCCACCATTGGGGGAAAAAAAAAAATTAAATGAATTGATAAATGATAAAATTACAGTGACTGGCATCACACAAAACCTTATGATGGGGGCCCGTTCCTTAGGTAGGAGCCCCAATATCTGGTTTAGCCTACAGTCCCCCCAGAAAAGTTAATTTGTCCCTGATTACTTGGGCCTCATCCAAGGAGAGGATTATTGACAAGTAGGATACCAAAGTGGGGATGTCAGGGTCCATGAGTGGGCAGCAGGCTGGGATGTCAGCAATAGCTGGTCAGACCAACATCCAGTGTATACTCCCTTCATGCATTTCGAATTATTTGTGTATTTCATCCATAATAATATTGTTATATTATGTGATGATTGAGCACAAAAATGAGCATTACAATTTGTGTAATGAATTGAACATTAGCAAATTAGCACATTTAACTGTAATTAAGGCCTCTTCTGTTTGTACTCATTGATAGATCATGGGGCATTTGACTGTAATTAAGGCCTCTTCTGTTTGTACCCATTGATAGATCATGGGACATTTGACTGTAATTAACCCGTCACATCCCGAGCTATTTCTCACCTCTGACACCCCCCAATCCCGAGGTATTTTCGAAAAAAAAATTTTTTTGCTAAAACCTCCGCTTTTGGTGAGAAACATCGAAAATTCATAGAGAAATTGTTCACCTGAGGTTTAAAATACTCGATCCAGGTACCAGTACCTCCTTACCTGACTGGGTTTTCTAACAGGCTGGCACCAAAGAATATGAGTTCTATGGGAGGGTAACTATTTCATACCACTCATAAACCGTATTTATTTATTTACTTGGTACGAATTTATACGTAGTACGAGAGTATATTGGTTTTCAAACAGTAATATAGGCATTATAAGCATTGTTTCACTCACTAACTCATCACCATACCTGACCTTCTTTTGCCACGTTACCTGATCATTATTTCTGACTGTTTCTTCCTCTAATGCCATGTAAACTTTGTCCTCCACATTGTCATCGATTGGGGAATCACTCTGGCCCTGAATGTCTTTACTGGTCAGGTCACTGGTAACAGGTGAATTGCCAAGACAATGGCATGAGGGGGGGAGGGGGGAGGTTATGGGGTGTAAGGCATTGTCCCTGCTTGGCATGTTGAAGAGGAATAGAGGAAGGTGTCCCATGTATACGTACGAAAAATCACGCGCGAAAATTGAAAATTGTGCAAATTAGGGACCTTGCATTTGCACGACGTACCAGTACGTCGCTGGGACTGGCAAATGCAAAATGTTGCAACGTATCCATACGTTGACGGGACGGGGCGGGTTAAGGCCTCTTCTGTTTGTACTCATTGATAAATCATGGAGCATTTGATTGTAATTAAGGCCTCTTCTGTTTGTACTCATTGATAGATCATGGGACATTTGACTGTAATTAAGGCCTCTTCTGTTTGTACCCATTGATAGATCATAGGGCATTTGACTGTAATTAACCCCTTAACCGCGGGGCGTCACTTTCGTGACGCTTGGGAGCAAGGGATCATACCGCGGGGCGTCGCTTTTGTGATTCTGTGTTATTTTGAATTCACCTGGGCTTCCAAGTGGGGGCTTGTATCATCTATCAGTACTGCCAATGTCCAACACTAGTCAGCACTCCTAATCTCATCTGTACTCCCATCCATTGTTGACAATTTAGCCATTTCTCCCCGTTCTTGACTCCCCTCCCTACCTTCCCTCCATTACCCTATCCTCTCGCGTGCCCGGCCGTGCTACAGCTAAGTAAATCTTCCCTGGAATTTTTCATTGATTTCATCCATTGAAATAAGCCCTATGTCCTATTCTTATACCAAATAATATATACAAGAAAGAAATAACGTAAGTGAGATTGCCATACACCTGGAATTGGCTAATTATCACCTGACCACCTCACGTGCACTCGTTCGCTAATTTTCGCTGTTTTTTTCCCCTTGAAATATGCTGTATAATCTATTTTCGTAATAAATATACATGTAAGGAGGGAAAGGAGAAGCCTAAGTGATATTTACATTCACCTGGAACTACCTAATTTATAATGTATTGTCTAGATTTCCTGCCAGTCGTTTGTGCAATACATAGCTGTTTCAAGAGCTAACATTGGTAGCACTGAATATCCCCTAAGTAGGCCTCAACCACGGCCCTCCCTTATCAGTTTACTCTCATCTTCTGAAGTAGAGGTACGTCTGTTTCTTCTTGCTGACTTCAGGGACTTTTTCACCCCCATGCAAAGGTCCCTGTGACCTTTACCCCCTACTAAACCTCGTGTGGAAAGAGGTAAAGGGCTGACAATTGATAAAAGAGTGACTACGATCTTTCTATTGAGTAAAACAGTGCAAGTGGAATTGTAAATAATGTGTAAATAATGTGTAAACAGCAAGTGAAAGTAATGAATGTAAATATACGTGAACAATGGAAAATAGTTTTATAAGTTACTTCAAGTGACAGTGCATAACACAGTGTAAATAAAATGGAAATGTAAATAACGTAAAGAAAATAGAGAACGTAAATAGAAATGTTAATGAGTAGTATTATAAGAATACGAGTATATACCCTAGGAGTAATGAAAGTGAAAGTTTCACTCTAGCATGTCTGAATACTATGAGTTATGAGAGTGAAGATGAAAGTGACATTCACTCTCAATGCTAGTATACAGGACGAGAAAGTGAATGCTACGTATTTTACTGAAAGAAATTGAATCCCTACAGTGACAATAAACTAATACTACTGAAGGAAACTTATGGATAAAGACTGTAGATATATATAAGTGTTATATAGTAATAGAAATATAAAGTGTGAGGGGTTTTATGAATAATAAATGACAGAGTACCAAGAGCAAACTAGTGCCAGTGCGACAGTCAGACGCGCTCGTAATTTTAATTGCTTTCACAGTGTTTTTTTTTTTGGAGTATGGATCCCAAACTACTTGAAAATCATAGAGTAGTGTTTATAGTGTTAATATCTGGCTGTGGTAATCATATTACGGGTTGTCGGGAAGTGTAAAGTGGAGACTTCGTTACCCAACTTCAGAGGTCTCCACAAGTCCTACGGTAACTGACGAAGGCTCAACAAACATTCCAGGAGAAAGCTGAAGGTATGTGCCATAAACATATGTAATTTTAATATTCTAGGACTAATAACTGATTTTTGGCAAATATTTTTTGAGACTCTGTCGGAACCTGAATAACCCCGCGGCACACGCAAAACATCGGTAAACATGCCCGCGGTGTAGGGGTTAAGGCCTCTTTTGTACTCATTGATAGATCATGGGACATTTGACTGTAATTAAGGCCTCTTCTGTTTGTACTCATTGATAGATCATGGCGCAGATCCTGATCTGGTTCAGATATGAATCTAGATTTTGCTCCTCTAGTTTGTGATAACAGAACAATAGCTGGTTGTAAGGCTGATTTTACGTGTGATGGTTTTCCATAGCTCTGCATGGCCCTGCTTGCCATGGATAATGATGATGATGATGGATTAAACTGCATGATTAATATTTTTGCTGTGTACAAATTTATGGCAGATATGAGATAAATGCCATGTATAGTATGTATGTCTGTGTGGAAGCTTGGAGGGGTAATCATCAAGGACACACAAAATCACCTTATTTTGCCCCCTCCCCCTTCTCTCTGTTATGTTGATTTTTTTTTTTTTTTTTTTTCTCCCTGAGTGTATTTTTAAGTTTCAAAAGACACCATCTTAGAATACCATTTTTTCACAAATTTTCCCTCATCAGTGGCGATTTGCCCAAATCCAGCCCAGTGATTGTAACATAACCTCAGTAATTCTAGCCAGCCCATACCCTACCCAACCTAAATTTTTGTAACCTAATTTATCCAGACCTAACCTATTTTAACCTAACCTAATTTTGCCTAATGCAAACCTAACCTGTTATAACCTAACCTTAACTGAAGCTTACAACATTTACCCTAACCTAACAGTTTTCCCTAATCTAACCTAAATAATCCTAACATGATGGTTTTGGCATGTATAAAATTGTAATGCCATTATAATGCAGCACAGGAGGCTGGCCCTTTTGTGCCCCTGTTGTGTCAGTGGGATTAGCTTAGTGGTTTATATGTGCAGGTGTGAGGAACCCTCTAGAAATTAAGTGTTTTGATATAGGATTAGGCTAATGTTTTAAGTCTGTTAATGTGAAGAACACATTCTAGAAATTGTTATGCTGTAAGATGAAGTTAATGGTTTATATCTGGAGATGAGGAACATTCTAGAAATTATATGTTGTGCCTTGGGATTAGCTGAGTGGTTTATATGTGGAGTTGTGAGGAACATTGTAGAACTTAAGTGTTATGCCATAGGATTAGGCTAAAGTTTTTTGTCAGGTGATAGGAGGAACATTCTAGAAACATGGACACATCTTTCCTTAGGAATTTGTTCTTGTCGTTATTATTATTATGTAATGTTGATTTGAGTGCATTATTATGTGGTACAATATGAGTTCCCTCCCAGGCTGTGGAATATCCTGTGTTGTTCTGGAGATGGAGTCACCTGTGGGGGTGGGGGAAGGGGTTATATAAAGGGACCATCGTGCCTCCTAGTTTAGTGTGTGCACGGCAGCCGACAGAAAGCAGTACAGGGTGGACAGTAGTCAGTCAGGCAATGAGTGTTAATCAGTGAAAGACAGAGTAGTCAGTCAGTTAATGGACAGTGAATATTAGGGAGTGATGACGAATGTAGTGTGAGAGAGAAAAGCCACCATGTTTTGTAAGCGTACCTCAGCTGTGCCTGGAAGGAATAAAACCCTGAAGTGTTCAGTGGCCTTTGATTAATGTCCTGGCTTGTGTACTCAATGTTCTTGACACATCAACAAACTCTGCAGTGCCACAAATTGGTGTCAGGGGTGGCATATGTTTTGAGAGACAGAGACGCACGGATAGGTTGCCAAAATGGTGGATATATCTCTGGCAGACATACTTGCAGTGTTAGGAGCACAGCAAGAACAAAAGAAGATATACTTGTGGTTAGGAGCAGCATGAAGAACAAAAGAAAGATATATTTGCAGTGTTAGCAGCACAGCAAGAAGAACAAAAGAAAGGTATAGTTGCAGTGTTAGCAACACAGCAAGAACAAAAGAAACATATACATGCAGTGTTGAGAGAACATCATGAAGAACAAAGAACTTCGACCCTGTTATGCACTTCTTGACTTCATCCTCCACTATACACGACACCTCTTGCCTCACTTCTCTTACCTGGCCGCTTATTTTCTCTACCTTACTGTTTGCCATCTGTTGTTGCTTCAGTTTCCTCATCGCCTCACACAGATGGTGAAGGTGCTGTCTGTCCACTCATCTCCTAAAGCGGGTGAAGGGATTGGATGATGGACAGATGAATGCTAAATACTGACATAAGTTGCAATCATGTTAATATTAAACAAGAGAGAACTAATGTGCCACATGCAGGAGTATACACTGGTAAAGAAGTGCTTAGGAGCCCCATAATCATCTGTGTATCTGTCTATAGCCAGATGCCATAATCCCGTAAGGGGTGACTGTTTGTCATTGAGTTAGTTGTTTTACAGGGAGGGGCACTAACCCTCCACCAACCCACTTGTTGACATGTAGGGAGCACATAATTGGTTATATGATTACCACCCAGCGTTGTAAGGAAAGGAAAAAAGAAAAGTAGGGGAATTAAGAGAAACATGAGGAAACTGCATGGAAGTTATTGAACATGATGCTTTCTGCTGGAAGGAAAAGAATAAAGGGACATGAGGGAAGGAAGAAAGGAATGTAGGGAAGAAAGGAAGAAAAAAGAATGGTAGGATAAAATAAAGATGGGAAGGGGGACAGGAGGGGAAAGTCAGAGAACATGAGCTGTATAAATTAAGATAAACTAATGAGGGACTTTCAGGTGTCGTCTGCTACCTAGCTGGTGAGCCCTATTTCGGTCCAGACCTAGAAAAGTAACATAACTATTGTGACTATTCTATATGTCTGGATAAACTTACAAGAGTTAGCAACACTATAGACCATTAAAGTCACTAAAATACACGATGAAAAATATCATGCCCATGATTGAATACCTTTGACTGGTTATTATGCATATGCGTACATTGTGCTTCCATCCGGCAATCTCTTACACACAGTCATTTCGTTGTGTTACTGATGAGTTCAATGCAAATGGCTTTCATATCTGAAATTTAATATTTGCCAAATACCGCCACTTGACATCTGTTTCCATACGCCATATCCGACCATCCCCATGGCGGGATAAAACATAGCTCACTTTTTGCTAGCTCTCGGTGAAGGCAGATATGTATACGGTTCATTTACTAGACCATTATGGTGATTAACCAAGGTTTTGAAGTCCAATATTTGCATGATTCATATGATGTACCTTGATTAATACAATAAGGATACAAAAAAGGATTACAAGTTAGCTTAGTGCTGCTACATGAGCGTGATTACTTCCTTCACCGTGAGGACGTAAATCATTTTATTCTTTATTCCAACGACTTTGATCAGCTCAGGAGACTGAACTGGATGATACAGCTTCATTAACCCCTTTCAGTATGAGTATTCTAAATGGTAAAATCGTTTGGCAACAAGAATAAAATGTATATCATCGGACTGAAAAAGTTAGACTTCTGACATCAATCTTTCAGAGGCTTACCTGATCATCATTTGGTACATGTTTTATGATTTATTTTACCATCCCTTCCAAAAATTGAAGGAACATACATGATTCTAAATGGCACTGGAAACTTGGTACGACTTCTGTCTATACTACACATGCCACCGGAAGGCAATTTGTTCCGGTCTGAATGTGTATTTTCTTGGGAGTATGCACTTACAGGTTAACAGGTAGCTAGGAATAAGAATTGTAGAAACTGTAGCAACAGCAAAGTAATTGTGTGGTCACAATGGTAAGAGTTTATGAACAGAGAAATGGATAAGAAAACACTTTTATCACAGAAAACAACATTCAACATTTATTAGGTAACAGCATATAGTGCTGCTCTCGGGTGTCTGTCCTTTCCTTTCCTCCTTCCTTCTTTCTTTCTCTCCTCTTTTGTCGTTCTTTACTTCATTCCTGCCTCGTCCTTTTGTCTACGGGTGACTACACTCCCTCTTCTATCTTTCCTTCATTCTTTCCTCTTCCTTCTGTCTATGGGTGATTTTACACTGAAAAGTCAAATGGTTTCCTGTACACCTTAGGTAGCAGCACATTAAGAACCTGACCCTTCGCCAGCCACATTCTTCTTCAACTATGTTTAGCCTTCGTCTGTTTCTGTAAACACTCGGTGGCCTTTTCTCAAATCCGGGACTGTCCCTCTGGTGCGCATGCACGAGTGTATTGGAGAAATGTTAAGAGGTAAAATTTACAAACTAATAAATTACAGGTAAGACAATGACTGTCATGTCGAAAATCGGTGTCAAGAATGATCAGGACTTCATGTATGTATGGGATCGGCTACAATATCCAACAATCAAATTAGCATTTATGCAAAGAGAATTTGTGAAGTACTAACATTTAAGAAGCGAGTCTACCACCGTAACTCTTCAAATAGCACGAATTAAAAAGATCATTCATATTGGTTATGAGTTTTCTAAGTAGTAGTTTATTATTCTCAGTGATATATGCCATTACTATATCTCACAGTTCGACAAGGGAGTAAAATTAATCCACATATATTACATGCATGGTAACTGGGAAAGAGCTGCCGTAGGACCGAATTAGGTAGCAGACGACACGCTGAAAGTTCCCCATTCTTTAAGTGCTAGGGATTTCAGTAAGAAGTTAACCTGTTGCAATCGTCAAAATAATATTCCCTTATGCCACGTTACACCACAAAAATGAAGGAGTGGAATGAAACAGAATGGCGTAATGAAGCATGAAAAAGAAAGTGTGGAAGATGTGAAAGGAGAGATAAATACAAGGAAGCAGAGGGAAAGATGATAATACCACAACTGTAAAATATACGACGATGGATAAGGAAGTGATTTATGTCCTGTCTCTTCTTGTCTTTACTTTTCTTAATATCCTGTATTTTCTTTATTTTCTGCCTCTGTTTCTCTAGGTTGTTTATCTGTCGGTTTATCCTTTAACAGTGTTTATTATCTGTC
>NC_137026.1:2373173-2408173 GCF_032717465.1 Coenobita brevimanus | reverse complement strand
TCCACGGTATTTTACTCCCGCCCCCCAACCCCAAAGTTGTTGTCAAAGTTTCGCCTTCTCGTATCATGTGGCCTTCGGGAAAGACATTAGGCTGCATAGTTAGACTAAAATTTACGGGTCTGGCTGTTTTAGGGAACAAAATGGAGCGAAAATGTTTGCAAACCAGAAAAAAGGTACTCTTTCATCCATGTGTTCTTCTGAGTTAGCGTTCCGTTTCACATTCTTCGTTCGGTATCGCTCTTCCCAACACATTACTCTTCGTTCGGTATCGCTCTTCCCAACACATTTCGAACTGATTGAGCAGTTTAGCCATATGTTTAGTTTATCAGAAATGCGTTGGGAAACGCGATATCAAACGAAAAATGTGAAACTGAACGCTAACTCACGAGAACACAGGGATTAAAGTAATTTTTTCTTGTTAGCACAAATTTTCGTTCTATTTCGTACTCTAAAACTGCCAGACCCATAAATTTTTGTCTAACCATATGGCCTAAGGTCTCTCCTGAAAGCCACATGATATGACAGAAGGCGAAACTTTGACAACAACATTGGGGTTGGGGGATGGGAGGAAAATACCGGGGAGCTACGTATCAACAAAAGGGTACCCATCCCAACTTTTATTTTTGTTAATGCTATTTTTAATACCATTGATGTTTTTAATTACAACAGTTATATCTCTTTCAATGTTTTACCTAATGGTGGGTGCAAGTGGGGGTAATTTATGTGGGGTTAGATGGTAAGATGGGGTAAAAGTGAGAGTTTTGGAAAGTTGCCAGAACACATTGTACCATTATACATGTAAACATATTGTCTGAGTGACGCGGATTTGGGTACCACGGTCCTTGTCCAGTCCCTATTGCCCGCGGTACTCAAGGATTGAGTGCATATATATATATATATATATATATATATATATATATATATATATATATATAGGTATCCTTCCAATATCTGGACGCCCATTTTCCGGACATCCCCAATAACCGGACATTTTTGTCCCGGGATCTGATATTCCCAAAATGGGCCAAAAACTGCAAAAAATTCGAAAAAAATCCGACTTTTTCACACCCATAATTTGAAGTTGGCGCGAGTGGCGCGGGCAAGCTGTGTTTTGGTACGTTGTTCCGCCGATGTCTGCTAGAGCACCCCTGCAACCTTCCCACTTACCGCCCGTCTCTTGTTGTGTGTGCACGCTCGTCGTCATGGCTGCCCATGTGCTTGCTTTTGTGGTGGTGCCTTACCTGCTGCAGGCTCTCCTGCTGCTCTCATGCCTCTTCTTCATGTGTGTGATGATGGCCCTGCCGCCTGAGAAGAGGAAGAGAGTGGTTTTGACTCTGGAAAAGAAGAGGGAGATATTGGACAAGGTGGATGCGGGATGGTCTACCTCACGTATCCTCCATGAATTCAACGTGGCCCGGTCTACTTTGTTTGATATCAAGAGATCCCGTGACAAACTCATGCAGTACATGGCTGACTTCTCGTCGAAAAGCAAATGCAACGTGGAGAGGAAGGTGATGTATACTGCCAAGTATGCAGAAGTCGACCACTCTACGTTGATTTGGTATCGACAGCAACGTGCTGCTGGTGTGATGGTGCGTGGCACGGAGCTGAAGGCTGCTGCTGAGAAGTTCGCAAGGCTTCATGATGCCCTAGACTTCAAGGCATCCGAAGGTTGGCTCTTCTCGTTCAAGTTACGACATGGCTTTACCAACCGTAAGTCTCATGGCGAAGCTTTGGACGCCAGGGAGGATGGAGTTGACGAGTTTCGGCACAAGGTGAAGGGCTTGATCGACAGAGAGGGCCTAACTCTCGGTCAAGTCTACAACACTGACGAAACTGGCTTATTCTATCGCTCTTTGCCTATGAACACTCTAGCCGAGGAGACTGAGAAGCGTGTACCTAGCCGCAAGCTCTGCAAGCAACGGATATCTGCTTTGTGTTGTGCCAATGCTAACGGCATGCACCGGCTCAAGCCTGTTATTGTTGGCCGTGCAAAGCAGCCTCGGTGTCTTCGTGGGGTGATGGATGTCCTTCCTGTTGTCTAGTACCATTCCTTGAAGGCATGGTTCACAGCCCAGATCTTCAAAGACTTGTTCCACCGCCATTTCGTCAAGGAGGTCATCAATTACCAGACGGAGAAACTGGGAATCCCACACGACCAGGTAAAGGCCCTCCTTCTCCTCGACAATGCACCTGCCCACACGTTCGACAAGGAGTTGGTGGCTGAGAATGGGCACATTAGGTGCATGTTTCTGTCACCTAATACTACTGCTCTCATCCAACCAATGGACCAAGGAGTGATCATGGCAACGAAGAGGCTGTACCAGCGGAAGTTCCTGGACGAGGTGATGGTTGTCTTCGAGGACAAGGACGAGCGCAGGGAGGGACGGGACATACGAGGCCAGCGGACTTTGGAAAACATTCGCCGCTACAACATCAAGTCTGCCATCTACAACTGGGCCAGTGCATGGAAGGAAATCCCTGTCAAGACTCTAGAAAATGGTTGGTCTCGTCTGCTTCTCGGAACGGATGTGGAGCACGATTTCCTAGTTTTTGACATGGATGACTTCCATGCACGTCTACGTGAGCATGGCAACGATGTTGATGTGTACGACGTGCGTGAGTGGTTGGATGACTACGAGGGCGATCCTGGGTATCAGACCATGTCTGATATCGAGATCGCATCTCTTGTTGGAGGTGTCACTACCCAGCTTGAAGATTCCGACGATGATGCGAACTCCTCTCAGCGTGACACTACTCCAGCCATCCCCAAGCTGAGCGCACTCCAGGAACACCTAGAGTTCGTTCTGGACTACCTGGAGCACCCGGACTGCGACAGGGAGATGGGCCCTTGGGACTTGTGGAGGAAGTGTGCACTTTCAGGCACCACGTCTTTAATCGTCAAAATCGTCGTTCCTAGCGTCAATCAATGATTGACAGCTTTTTCAGGCCCGTGACCCCCGCTGTGCCCAGCCCTGGCTCCACTCCATTGCCTCCCCAAGACAGGCCCTCATGCTCCGAGGCACAGCCCAGCACATCAGGCACGGTGGAGTCACCACTTGACGTGAGTTTGCGCCTCTCTTCAGAGTCGTCTGAAGTGGGTATGTCATCACCACGACCCAGCAACGCACCCCTAGGTCACCTGCATGGCTACCCTCAGACTCTGACAGTGATTAGACCCCTAAGTCACTTGCATGTGCTACCCTCAGACTCTGACAGTGATTAGACGCCAAGAACTTCTCCACTAGACCACACGGGAATTTACGGTGTTGTGTAGTGAAAAAAACAGTGCATAATGTTAAGGATTTAGAGTTCTGAGTGAAAAGACAAAAATTTAATGGGCTGTAAATGTAACGTAAATTAACTTGAGTGTGTTTTGTTTAGGAAATGGTTTTAAGAGTGGAAAGACTTAAAGTGCAGAGTGCAACACATATCTCATTAAGGTACAATGGAGCGCAAGTACGACAAGAGTGCGCAGTGTTAAGAGAATGGAATTCTGAGTGCAAATGACTAAGTTCTGTGCAAGACTTCATGAACAGTGTACTGCAAGTGCTTCAGGAACTTCTTACTGTCAGAGTGTGAGAGGAGGCGGGTTATTCATCGAGATGGCCAGGGACTTGCTGTAAGTACCCAGAATGTTTCATATTGTACTGTACTGTTTTTTCCATACTTACCTCTAACACTTCATTTCACTCTTTTATGTCCCTTATTGGTGTGAATAGTGTCTTAGGTGCTATGCATGTGCAGAAGGGAGGTGTTCTTCTGAGTTAGACTAGGTTAGGGTCCATAACTACCAGTCCAGGAGCCAGGGACTTTTTGTAAGTACCCAGAATGTTTAATAATGTATAAACCTATCACAAAAACCTCATTTTATGGTTCTTTTGCATTTATTTCAGTCTTTTATGTCCCTTATTGGTGTGATTTGGGTCTTAAACAGTTGCTATGCATGTCCAGAGGGAGTTGTATTGGTGTTTTTCTGAGTTAGGGTCCATAAGTACAAGTCCAGAAGGCTGGGGCCCAATATCCGGACAGGATCACTATCCGGACATGCCGTTGGCTCTATTACATCGGATATTGGAGGGACTACTTGTATATATAAATTAATCAGTGATCGGCAGTATGGATTTAGACAAGAACGTTCAACTGTAGATATCCTTTGCCTTCTTACCCATCAGATTAACAAGACAATAAACCAACACGGTGAAACACACACAATAGCAGTAGATATATCAAAAGCATATGACAGAGTATGGCACCAGGCCTTATTGTCGAAGATGTCACACTATGGCCTTGCATCACTGGTTCCTCTAATTTCTTCTTTCCTTCATAGTAGAAAAATACGAGTCATGGTAGATGGTATTTATTCTCAGTTTCATTCCACAAATGCTGGCGTACCTCAGGGATCAGTTTTGGCTCCAACCCTCTTTCTCATTCATATAAATGACCTCCTATCTGTCACTCACAACCCAATATACTCTTATGCTGATGACTCGACCTTTCATAGTTCTTTTACATTTGGTACCTTCTTTACACAATTTGATATTATAAATAACCAAATAAACACAGCAATTTTTCTGAACCATGACCTTTCTAAAATTAATCAATGGGGACAAACAAATCTGGGCTCATTTAATGCTCAAAAAACTAAATACATTAATTTCTCCAACAGAAAGAATTCCTCAGACTCTCACATAGTTTTATATGATGTCAGTATTCCCATATCTACTACAATTGATATCCTAGGTGTTACTCTAAACCCTGACCTAGCTTATGTTAAATCCCTTGCTAAAAATGCTTCAAAAAAATTGGGACTTATGTACAGAGTTCGTGAGTTCTTCACTGACGAGCAGATGGCCACAATATACAAAAGTCATGTGCGTTCTCAGATCGAATACTGTTCACCACTGTGGAGTGGATGTGGAGCAGGTTGCATTGAGGCAGTTGGACAAAATTCAAAATAAAGCCATTAGATTAATAAATAATCCTGCCATAACGCAAGACCTTCCTCCATTATCAGTACGTGGAGATGTTGCTTCTTTAGCATTATTTTATCGATATTTTTACCGTAAGTGTTCAGACGAACTGGCTTCAGTTGTTCCTTCCCTTCACATTTTCTCCTGAAATACTCGGGCAGCTGGGAGCGCCCATGAATTCACACTCTCTGCCCCGCAGTGCAGAACCTCTGCTTATCAAAATTCATTTATCCCCAGAACTACTACTCTCTGGAATTCACTTCCTGGGAGTTGTTTCCCACAAACATTTAATCCACTTCAATTCAAATCCAGTTGTTGTAAATATTTTATGAATGGAGGATGCCTTTAGGCACATGGGCTTATTTTTTTCCCCCTTTGTTTTTCCTTCCTCCATTCATTATTTATCTATCTATCTATCTATTGCCAGACGCCTCAATCCCGTTTGGGGTGGCCACAAACAAATCGCCTCCAAGTCGCCCTGTCCCCCGCCATTTCACTCCCCTGCTCCCAACTCACACCCCCCTCTCTCATATACCTCTCCACCCCATCCCTCCATCTCATCCTCGGCCTCCCCCTCCCTGTTTCCTCCTCCACCTCACTCACATACGCTCTCTTCGTCAGTCTTTCACCCTCCATCCTCTCCACATGGCCAAACCACCTCAGTGTGTTCCTCATATATATATATATATATATATATATATATATATATATATATATATATATATATATATATATATATATATATATATATATATATATGTGTGTGTGTGTGTGTGTGTGTGTGTGTGTTCTTACCTAATTGTTCTTACCTAATTGTATCTTTACAGGAATGAGTCAAGCTCCTATTGTCCCGTGTCTTAGACCATATTGATCGTACATATCCTTAAATTTGTGAATTGTTTTGGCACACACTATTTCATTCTGTAGTGCATTCCATTGATCAATTGCTCTGTTTGGGAAACTGAATTTTCTTATGTCTTTATCACCTCTCTTCTTATGCAGTTTTTTGCAGTGTGCTCTTGCTGATGCTTCTCCATATGTTAAGTAATCATTTATGTCTATTTTCTCCTTTCCTGATATGCACTTATATACCATTATCATGTCACCTCTTTTCCTTCTCTCCTGTAGTGTTGGTAGATTCAGTTTATTTAGTCTTTCTTCGTAGCTTAGGTCCCTTAAGCTTGGTATCCATCTTGTAGCGGCCCTTTGAACTTTTTCAATCTTGTCTATATGCTTTTTGAGATGAGGACTCCAGACTGTTGATGCATATTCCAGGGTTGGTCTAATGAATGATGTTATTATCCTTCTTAGCATGTCTTCATTTATGTATGTGAATGCTATTCTCATATTTGCAAGCAGTGTGTACATGTTCCGTACCTTCTCGCTGATGTGGTCAGCCGGAGATAGTCTGTTATTGATAATCACACCTAGGTCTTTCTCTCTTTCTGATGTGTATAGGGTTTTATTTCCTAACTTATAATCCCAATCAGGTCTTTTTCCACTTTTACCAAACTTGATTACATGACACTTGTCCACATTGAATTCCATTTGCCATGTACTACTGCATTCATGAAGTTTATTTAATTCTTCTCGTAGCTCCCTACAAGAGTCTGTGCTAGTAATTCTCCTTTGTATTTTTGCATCATCTGCAAACATATTCAGATAGCTCTCATTTCCAGTGTTACTGTTTATATCATTTATGTACACTAGAAACATGATTGGTGCCAGCACCGAACCCTGTGGTACTCCACTAGTCACTTCTTTCCATGATGAGTAGTTTCCTCTTAGTACTGTCCTCATTTCTCTTTTTATGAGAAAGTCTTGCATCAGACAAAACAGTTTGCCTCGAATTCCTCCTTGATGGTACAGCTTCCATAAAAGTCTTTGGTGTGGTACTGTGTCAAAAGCTTTCTTGAAATCTAAATAGATACTGTCCACCCATCCTTCCCTTTCCTGTATTGTGTTTGTTATTCTGTCATAGTGTGTGTGTGTGTGTGTGTGTGTGTGTGTGTGTGTGTGTGTTTCTTTGTCTGTCATCATTCCTTTCGCTGCCCTTCCCTCATGTTCTGTGAACTCTTCAAATAATCCACGCTGTCAACCCGTTCTTGGCTAAAGGTCTTGTTCAGTTAGGTACAATCTTCCGTGTTAGCCAGGCTACACTGCTCCTCCAGGCGCTACGCAGTGGAAGAGGCAGTATGTACCTCAAGGAAGGGTCTGTCACGAGGATATTACTTCATCTACACTCAGATGATTTTCTGCAACTGAAGGAAGCCCTGAGTCCTTCAAGAAATAAAGCCCATCTCCATTAGCCATAATGCTTTCTATCTATCTATCTGTCTATCTATCTATAGACAGATGCCAGTGTCTCAAGGGGTGGCCGTTTGTCTTTGTGTTAGTTGTTTTACGGGGAGGGGCATTAACCCTCTGCCAACCCACTTGTTGACACGTAGGGAACATGTATGGGTTAGTTTTATGGTTACCACCCAGCACTGTAAATGGTTTCCTGGCTTACAGGAAACCATTAGGCTTGTCACTCAATGTAAAGTTACCTGAAAAGGAAAAAAGAGTAATAAAAACTGATGGGAAAGATGGGAGAAATAGGATGAGAGGAGGACAGACAGTGAAAGAATGATAAAGGTGAAGAAAGAAGTAGGCAGCAGTACATCAAGTGAGTGGATGATGGTGAGAAATAGGAAGAGAGGAGGACAGACACAGAAAAGTAGTGATAACGGTGAAGGAGGAAGTAGGCAGCACGACATAAAGTGAGTGGATGATGGTGAAAAATAGGAAGAGAGGAGGACAGACACAGATGAAGAATGATAAAGGCGAAGGAAGAAGTAAGCAGCACTACATCAAGTGAGTGGATGATGGTGGCCACCACCTACCACTTCTGGGTTCATTTCCATGCCATAGGTAGCATATTTTTGCATTTCCTTCCTGTCAGTGTCAGTCAGTTACATTCAGCTTCTTGGATATATTTCAGGTGGGAGACGTTAGTTATATTCATTAATATCTTTATCTGTCATTCTTTTAAAGCATTTTTGGTGGGAAAACTGATATGGGAAGAGGATATAATCAGAGTGGAGGGGTAAAGGGAACATATGCAGAGAGATTTGAACTATTTCGAGAGCGAGAGACTAACGAGGAGTGTATGTGAGTAAGGTGGAGGGGGGGGAGAGGAAGGGGCAGATGGAGGGATGGAGTGGAGAGGTATATGAGAGAGAAGGGTGTGAGCTGGGAACAGGGCAGTGAAATGGCGGGGAACAGGGTGACATGGAGGTGATTTGTTTGTGGCCACTCCTTACGGGATTACGGCGTTTGGCAATAGATGGATAAATAGATAGATAGATAGATAAATAGACAGATAGTATGTGAGAAGGAATACACAGCTAAGCACACAGGTACTGGGAGGGACGCCTTCACGTGGTGGCATCAACAGAACAGGGAGAAGCATCTGTCTGTTTGTACAAGCGTTCCCTCAGGATTACTTGACTATATAATGCAGACGAAAAATTAAGAACAAAATAAGAGAAACTCAGAATGACAGCCTGGAGCATTAGAAAACGCCCTGAAAACACACGAGGGGAAGGACAGGCGTGAGAGAGGACACAGGGACAGGAGCAGGGACGGGGACAGGAGGAGCCAGCCTGGGGACGCATCTGCACCCACTCCCACACCTCTCCATCCTGCCACACCTCTCCATCCTGCCACACCACGCCATCCTGCCACACCACGCCATCCTTCCACACCATATCATCCTGCCACATCACATCATCCTGCCACGCCACATCATCCTGCCACACCTTGCCATCCTGCCACACCTTGCCATCCTGCCACACCTTGCCATCCTGCCACACCTCGCCATCCTGCCACACCTCGCCATCCTGCCACACCTTGCCATCCTGCCACACCTTGCCATCCTGCCACACCACGCCATCCTGCCACACCTCGCCATCCTGCCACACCTCGCCATCTTTCCACACCATATCATCCTGCCACACCACGCCATCCTGCCACACCACATGATCCTGCCACACCACATCATCCTGCCACATCACGCCATCCTGCCACACCACATCATCCTGCCACACCTTGCCATCCTGCCACAGCTCGCCATCCTGCCACACCACGCCATCCTGCCACACCTCGCCATCCTGCCACACCTCGCCATCCTGCCACACCACGCCATCCTTCCACACCTCGCCATCCTGCCACACCACGCCATCCTGCCACACCTCGCCATCCTGCCACACCACGCCATCCTTCCACACCTCGCCATCCTGCCACACCTCGCCATCCTGCCACACCTCACCATCCTGCCACACCACGCCATCCTGCCACACCTCGCCATCCTGCCACACCCCGCCATCCTTCCACACCTCGCCATCCTTCCACACCTCCCATGCCTCGAGGACAGGGCTGGGTATGGAGGCTATTGCGTTGACGTTGTGCTGCCTCTGCTGTGGAAGCCTCTTTGCCTTCCTCTGAGCCCCCCTGAACCCCCCCATCTCACACCCCGACGCATCCTGAACCCACATCTCACACCCCGATGCATCCTGAACCCACATCTCGCACCCCGACGCCGTCCCCTGAGCCAAGGCCACCTAATACACACTGCCCTAGCCTGAGTGAGGGGTTGGCCTGCTGACTTAATAGGAGCAGGTGAACCCTCCTTCTGCTAGATCTGCTTAATGGCTTTTCTATAGCCTTGTCCTCCATGGGGTAATGAAACTAGGGATTATGACTGTACATTTCGCCTCTCCTCTGACATCCGTTCATGATGTCAGTGTACCAACCTGTTTTGGCTTACACCGCTCACTCACCTCTGAAAAGAGTAAAATGTTCAGTACCTTTGTTCTGTTTTTTTATGCAAGGAAGAAGGAACCAAAGGCCAGGAACCTTCAAATTGTTCCCTCCAAGGAAAAAACAAAAAAACAAGATAACAGAGCCAAATTCAAGATCCGTTCATTTCGAGATGCCTGGACACACTGCGTTTGAAACACTGGAGGTCATAGGCGGTAGGAAAGACAGACAGAGGGAGACAGTCCCAGAGTTGACCTGTTGCATACATGAAGGACTGGGACTAACGGTTAACTCTTGCATTAGAGAGTTGGACAGAAAAGGGATGAGTTTGTTGCTAGAGAGGTGCTACGCAAGCGCCGTAGTGGTGGATGGGTGCTAACATACCTGAACAATACGGTGACTGTTTTTACATTCCTGACAGAGGAGGCGTGAAATGGCCAAATGAATTCACAGTGTCAGTGGTCAGACACCTTCACAATCTAAGCATTTAAAGCAATAATTTCTTTCATCATCATCATTTTTTTTTTTCTTCAGTAATAAAACGGTATTGTAAGAAAGATATCCATTGATCTTCATTTCTCTGTATATGGTCTAAGTGAGCCATAGTTTAGTGGCATTTAGTGATTATATCACAGGCAATAAATACGTGGCCAATATATGAGTAGGTTACTACTCAGTAACAAGAGATAATAGGGAGTAAGCTGTGTGTCTGTGTCCCCCATAACTCCTCGGTGTGACGGACATACGGCAGGAAAACATGCCCACAGATTCACTGAGTGATGAGTTAGGTGTTATGTCCTACCAGGCGATATATCATGTGGCAAGAAAATTCGATTCTGCGTTTATAATTGTCAATGTTTATGATACTTTTGATAACAGGTAACTGTGTACCGTTCAACTTCACCTCAGATCAATTAATTACACTTATACCTGCTGGTCCCCCACTGCAAGTACACAGCCCGGTTCTCAGTTATGTAAAAGGCAGAACCCCCCCGCCTTAGAACAACAAACTCTCTCTCTCTCTCTCTCTCTCTCTCTCTCTCTCTCTCACACACACACACACACACACACACACACACACACACACATCCTTCCAGCCAGTCTCACTATCCCACTAACCCAGTGTTGACAACTAGTTAGGCGTGCATGCTTATCAGTGTGTGTAGTATTATCACAGACAAGGTGTGTGGTGGCTGTGGTGGTGGTAGACTGGCCAAATTCTGAGGAAGCCGCGTGTAATGAGTCAGGTAGACCGTCAAGAAATCAGTGTCCACAACAGGTTTATCTGGTCACTGATGCTGTTTTAGTGCTTATTAGGGGGTTATGAGGCAGGGAAGTGCTGACAAGGGGATGTTACATTATTCATAAGTGTAACCGTCAGATTTTTTTTTTTTTTTTTTTTTGCTGTTAAGTCAATAGGTGGAAAACAGATGATGCAAACATGGAGGTGATGTACACCTCTCTCTCTCTCTCTCTCTCTTACAGATACACACACACACACACACACACACACACACACACACACACACACGCAGATCCGTTAGTCATCAATTTATCTCAACAAATGGCAGTGGTATGTATCAGTATCGGCGATGAAGAGAAACCCATTTAAGCCATACCAACAACAACAAAAATTCGCCAAGCACATGTTACTCTCATTAGAAAAAAAAACAGGAAAAACGCAAATTACAGCTGCTAATAAATGCTTTCTGTCCCCAGTGTAATGCCACCACTCCAGACAGCACAGAATTTCACAAGTACCTCATTCTCACAGCAGGTAAAATTCTTCCACCTGGCCCACACACACCGTCTTGGGTAGCGACAGACTGAAGGAAGTAGATTTTAGCAGTTCATCTGGTTTACTTCCAGCGGAGACAAGAAGAACAAGGACAACAACAACAACAACTACTACTACTACTATTGCTAACGCTTCCACAAGACTTGCTACTACTACTACTACTACTACTACTTCCACAAGACTTACTATTACTGCTAGCCTACTATTACGACGACGACCACCATCACCACCACCACTACTACTTCTACTACTACTACTACCACTACACCACCACTACCACCACCACCATCACCACTACTACTACTACAATAAAAACAACTACCGCTACTACTACTACCACCACCACAACCACCACCACCACCACTAATACTACTTGGCTACTGCTACCACCACCACCACCACCACTAATACTACGACTGCCACCTCCACCACAACCACCACCACTAATACTACTAGGCTACTGCTACCACCACTAATACTACTGCTATTACCACCACAACAATCACCACTACTACTGCTACTATACAGATAACAATTACAGATGTACAGCATGAGATAACTACTCTCAGCCATTAGCAACGTCTCATCCATCCATCACACAGCCACATACAAAGTTGGAGTCAGCCTCGCATCCATCCATGCATCCATCCATCCATCAGACAGCCACATACAAAGCTGGAGTCAGCCTCGCAACCATCCATGCATCCATCCATCCATCACACAGCCACATACAAAGCTGGAGTCAGCCTCGCATCCATCCATCCATCCATCACACAGCCACATACAAAGTTGGAGTCAGCCTCGCATCCATCCATGCATCCATCACACAGCCACATACAAAGCTGGAGTCAGCCTCGCATCCATCCATGCATCCATCACACAGCCACATACAAAGCTGGAGTCAGCCTCGCATCCATCCATGCATCCATCACACAGCCACATACAAAGCTGGAGTCAGCCTCGCATCCATCCATGCCTCAATCTATTACACAGCCATCAGGTAAAGTTGATGTCAGACGCGTGAGCTTCCCCGCCCTAAAAAACGGTACACCTCTGCAGTTCCATGTTTCCTTCACTCCTTCTCCTCCTTCCCTCCTGTCATCGCTCCTTCCTTTTTTGTCTCATTCTTTCATTCATTTTTTCCATCTCTCCTTCTCCCCCCTCTCCTTCCTTCAGTTTTTCTCTCCTCTTTCTCTTTCACTTTTGTCCCCCCCCTCTCTCTCTCTCTCTCTCTCTCTCTCTCTCTCACACACACACACACACACACACACACACACACACACACACACACACAAGAGTTAAGTACCCTAATACGCTGCAGTCAATGGCCAACCTTTCCCCTGAAGAAGTGGCGTGTCATTCTCCTTCCTCCCTAATAGAGAAAACTCGCCCATAGGTTACGCCAGCATAGCAACTGGCTGAGTGAGAGAGACACAGCGATACACAGTGGCTGTAGACGGAGACAAGAGCAGAACATAAACACAGGGAGATAAAGAGACCATGAAAGACCGATACACAGTGGCTGTAGACGGGGGCAAGAGCAGAGCATAAGCATAGGGAGATAAAGACCATGAAAGACAGCGATGCCTCTCATAGTCAGTCACACGTGTTGGCTTAGCCTCTGTAAAATCCTGCCTTTTCTTTATCAGACCAAATTTACATCCGATTTGTGAGCCACGAATTTGTCCAGGTGTGTGAATCTACAAAAAATAAATATATACAGTAAAAAAAAAAAAAAAAAGTATCACAGGTTAATTTCCTAGTAACTTTTGTATAACTCTGGCAACTATGAGAGAGAGAGAGAGAGAGAGAGAGAATGTTTTACTCTCTAGGACATCTATAGTGGCACATGATCATACTGGCTCTACTACACTGGGCGGTATCAACAGTTACTACATACCAGAGTGTAATGGGCGTGTCTCTTCCCATCAGGCCAACAGTGAAGGGCGACAACTTTGGCTAAAACTCGCTGAAGGACGAGGAAACGTTTATCCGATCACGGTACAGTCGCTGCCCGGCTACCTTCTGATAGACCGGGGTTCGATTCATGGCACAGAGGAGGGGGATAAAAGTTCGCGGATTTCTCCTGCGGCTCTGCAGGTTTCTTAGATCAGTGTTTCTTCGGTGAGGGAGGTGCTGTGTGTAGTGTGTTGTATGTAGTGTGTGTAGTGTTTCTTCGGTGAGGGAGGTGTTTTGTGTAGTGTGTTGTGTGTAGTGTGTGTAGTGTTTCTTCGGTGAGGTAGGTGTTGTGTGTTGTGTGTCGGTAGAGGGCGTCACCGATGAATGCAGATTACAGACAGACACACCTGGATGTAACGCACAGTGGGGAAAAGAATTAGTGAGATCCTTACATTCGATTATATTGGACCTGAACCGGTTCCTGTCAGATGTTTTGGTGTATCTTATAACCGTGATTTAGTAACGTCTGGGATGATGATAAACTGTGATAAAGGAAGACTGATGTCATAGTACAGCACTCACCAAAATAATATTGAAGTAAAACATACAATACGTAGGTGGTAGGTGCTGGAGACCATCATCCACTCACTTTATTTAGTACTGCCTGCTTCTTCCCTCACCTTTATCATTGTTTTTGTGTCTGCCCTCCTCTCCTCCGATTTCTCCCATCTTTCTTGTCACTTTTTATTACCCTTCTTTCCGTTTCAGGTGGCTTTATATTGAATGACAAGCCTAATGGTTTCCTGTAAGCCAGGAAACCACTTATAACGTTGGGTAGTAACCATATAACCAACCCACAAGTGTTCCCCACGTGTCAGCAAGTGGGTTGGCGGAGGGTTAGTGCCCTCCCCGTAAAACCACAAACTCATAGACAAACGGCCACCCCTTACGGGATTATGGCGTCTGGCTATAGATAGAGAGATGTAGTTTTAAAGATGTTCGTCCTGTGCTTGAAAATGTAGAGGGCACTGGGTGCAGTCATCGTTTTTATGTTAACTGTACACACTGGCTGACGTTCTGTCCGAGGCAGATGCTTCACTGTTTTCCAGAGTTATGTGCCATGTTCGAAATATGAGGAAAACAAGTCCTTTTCACCCTCACCCAAAGCCAAGATATAATCAGTGTTCAGGTTCAGTATTTTCCCAGACGTGATGAGAGGTGGTAATGCTCACAATGCCGCTTTCTCTTAAGTATGCTAAGTACCAAGGAATTACAGGATGACCTAAACTGTTTTTACCAATGTTACCAGAGAGATCGTGATGACTGTAAACGCTTCTAAAACTTACAGCGCTTAAGACGCCAGCTGGTCAATAAATGAACATTATTTTTCCCACTGGTAAACATAAGCACAGCACCAGTTCCACTAAGTTTTAAGTTTGGAAAGACTATTCAGACATGCAGGCAACTGACCTATATTCACAAGAGCCACCACTTGTTACTGGTTGCAGCAGCTGTTTCTTCATTAAGTGACAGCAGTGGACATGTGTTACTGGAGAGGAACATATGGAGTTACAGTACAAGAAGAGACAGACTGACAAATGAGGAAGTGAAGGAGCGTTGTGGTGTGGATGTGGATGTGACAGAGAGCGGTAGGAGAAATACACCGAGGTGGCTTGGCCATGTGGAGAAGATGGAGAGCGAGAGACTAACGAAAAGAGATATATGAGTTTCAGGTGGAGGAGGGGGAGAGGGAGGGGGAGGCCGAAGATGAGATGGAGGGATGGAGTGGAGACGTATATGACACATGGGGGTGAGTTGGGAGCAGGGCAGTGAAATGGCGGGGGACTGGGCGACATGGAGGCGATTTGTTTGTGGCCATCCCTTACGGATCAAGGCGTCTGGCAATGTACAGGTAGAGCCAGATCAATGGTACAAATGCTTTCAACTTCCAACATTCGCATCATATCACTTTCTATATGTTCAAAATATTACATAATTATTTTGCTCCTGTAGAAAAATATAGCCTTTCAAATCCACAATTTTATCGTGCATTTTAATGTGGAGAACTGATAGTGGACAGAATGAACATGGTTTTTCAGTTTCGGCGACCACGACTGCGTTGGATGGCCTTTGTACTGCGTGTCATTGGCTTGTGGATGGGATGGGATATTCAAGGCCCTTCAGTCTACCGCCATCTTTATGCATGACACATTCAGGTTGGTAAACAAACAAAAATTTTCATGGCAGCGACGAAAAGACTGGTTGACGAAAGTGCTACGATACAAACTCTGGTGACGAATATCCAGTGAAGAAACATTTGGTAAATAAAAGAACCAAACAAAGACGTAAAAGGAATGATAAGGGGTTCTGGTGATACAGGTGAGGAAGCAGACAGATAAATAGACAGACACACATATTGTATCATACCGGTAATCTGGACAAAGTCTTCATGCCTATTACGTAAGTTAAGTACAAATTTTAACACACACACACACACACACACACACACACACACACACACACACACACACACACACACACACAGATGCAGGTATCAGAGTCAATGGGAGCGAGCCAAGCCATATCAGACACCTTAAATATCATTACACTGGGACTGAAGCCATAGACATTAATGGCCACTGTACTCGTCTTTGGCCTGTCTGAGCGAATATGAGCCAATCTGAGTCATGGCATTTTATTTAATAACTCAAAAAAAGCAATAAATACGATCTCACCAATTAGTCTCTTTATCCATGCATTACCTTGAACCCTTCCATAAAGTCTGACCGAAAATAGAAATTCTTTAAGCTGACCTTCCCATGTGACCTTTTGTTCTAAAAAACTATCTGTCTATCTACAGCCAGACGCCTTAATGCCGTAAGGGGTGGCCACAAACAGATCGCCTCCATGTCACCCAGTCCCCCGCCATTTCGCTGCCCTCCCCCCAGCTCACACCCCCCTCTCTCATATACCTCTTCACTCCATCAAACACTGTAATGAATAACAAGGGGTCAGGTTCTTCAAACGAAATATTTGGTGAGGTGAGTCGAAGCCCACGTTCCCACCTTCAGGGCAGACGAATTGTTACGTTGCAATACGCTTCCCTCTTCTGGGATTCAGGTAACAAGAGCAGACAGGTAAACATAATCAGCTGCAGGATCACAACACACCTGGCCTGGTGGGTACCTCATTACACACACTGCTGACTTACCTGCAGGAGACGGAAAAAATACCACTGTACCCCTTCCACAATATGTCTACCCCCGATGTATATATGTCCCCCCCCCCAGTGCATACATGCCCCCACTAAAATTGCTGACCTAGCATGCTTTCCCACGCCTGAACGAAGGCGTTATTGCATCAGTTCTTAGCAGGCAGCCAAGACGGGCAGACTATTTTACTGTGAGCTTGTAATAAACTCCTTATCTAGCTGTTTGTACACGGAGTTTCTATCACCAAAGTATTGCAAGTTACATTTGGTAGCAGCGGTGTTTCGAACCATCAGATTCTGACCGCCTCCTTGGATTTTTAGTGATACCACAAGATACACGACGTCTCGCATCTGCCAGCCTCGCCCCTCCTCAGTGCCTCTAGTGGTGTAATACCTGGCTGTGCTTTCCGAGTGTACAATTTTTCTCACCAGTGCTCACCTCTCAAACAACCCCCCCACCCACACGCCTTGTTCCTGACCGCCCGTGTCACCTTCGCCGACCTACGCACCTGTTGCACCTGTTCCCAGCACCTGTTCCGACCTCATCATAACTCCTGCCCCACGGTGCCACTTATCACTGTCTGCCCACTGCCTGCCCACCACCATTCTCTGCATTTGCAACTCAACAGCTCTACACCTGCCTTGAACCAACATCTGCCCTCACCACCCACCGCCACATCTGGTCTGCATTACGTGCGCCTCCTAAGACTGCCACTCCCTGCCGGTGATTCATCGCGGCGTCTCTTCTCCTCTCCGCCCAGCTGTCTCTCCACTTCCGCCCTGCCTCACCCCGACCAACCCCGCCCCGCCCCGCCCTGCCCCAGCCCAGCTACGCCCAGCCACCCCTGCACGTCATACATCTCGACACTCCCATCTCTACTGTGTAACTATAGTATATCTTTCCTTTCGATAGAGATTATCCTCGATTTTCTCTACAGATTGGATATTGTAAATATTCCATCTCATTTCCATCACCCCGTTTTCATCTTCACCTACGTTATTTATAATCCATCTCATCCTTCGCCTTTTATTTAAACCATCCATCCCCGCACCTTCATTCATTTTCACACCTCGTGTATTCCATTCTCTCATTGTTATATTATACATTTCCACCTACGTATCCATTTTCATCCTTTCATCTTCCATTGCCACATTAAATGCCATACTTTCCATGTCAACTGCTTACCACCAGCCCTCTCGACCCGGAAACATCACCTGCTCATACCCCGTCTGCCGACTCTAACACAATCACTCATTTACTAAGTGGCAAAGAGTACCACCGCCCTGTACCTGAGACTCCTGTTTCACTTCCCGCAGAATCACTTACTACCCATCCTACACTCGTAAATCCAGATACCTCCTCCTCTACTCCTGCCTCTACACTCCCTTCTTCTTCCTCTACTCCTTCCCCTGTTGTTCCCTCTCCTGCCTCCCTTCATACCCCATCTTGCTCGCCCTTAACTGCCACTACCTTCTCTCTCTTCCACACCTCTCCTGCTGCCACTTCTGCACTTCCAGCCATGGCCAACCCTCCACAGTCTATCTATCTCGACGATGCCAATTGTCCCAAATTTACCGGCCAGGACCCAACTCGGTCTGTCTATGATTTCCTCAGAGAAGTCGAAACAGAAATACACAATAGACAAATCACCGATGAATAGCTCAAAGTAGCCTACCTCCTAGGTCACTTGCACCACGGCAAATCGGACATTGGATATGCGATCCATGCAGGACATTTCGATAGCATTCGTACCTTTGCTGATTTTCGTATGGAACTCATCAGCCTTTGTTGCCAGCATTCAAATACCTCGTCTCTCATGGGATTCATTAATCTCCTAAACCAACTAGATGAGGACTTGTGCGTCCCAGCGCAATATGCCAAGCTCCATGAAGCTGCCGCCGCCATGAAAGCAACTAGTAGTGAGATGCTTCAATTACTGGTAGGCACGAAATGGTTAGAAGACAAGAATGGCGTTCCAATGCTTTCACTCACCAACTTTGCTGACTTAATTGGTTACCTGAGATTCCTTCACTAGCTTACTCCTAAACAGCTAGAGCTAGCCTTGGAAATCGGTTTCAATCCAGGAGATAAACTTATTCAGGTCACTAAAGCCATTCATGAAAGAACAGGTTCGAACTACACGCATCAGGGCACCACCCAACCCTTGGCCTCCTCAGTCTGTCACACCTCCACTACCCCAGACCAATCTCGCTCCCGTCCCACCACACGCGGCAGACCTGCCACACATCGTTCTCCTACCACAGGTCGTGATCAATCTAGCGCCCAACGGAACAGACAATCTTCGATTCTTTGCTGGTACTGTGGTCATCCTGGACATCGAGCATCCAGTTGCGACCGTACATACAGACGTCCTCACTCCCAACCAGACAGCGTACGCCTTCCCACTCACGTCGTCCACACTGCAAATACCACAAATCAAACACGACTCACACCACTGAAGAATGTCATTACCTCAACCGCCAACAGTCGGGGGAAGCGCCGCGCCCGTATCGGACCAATATCACGTAGAACCAGACACCCAACTCCCCATCCGCCATGTAGGTCCCATAACATCCTCGGGTTTAGTCATTCTCGGAAGCAGTCATGACATACCAACGTCATTCTTCTTGGACACAGGATCTATAGTAAATCTCATCTCCGAAAATTCCTTACAAATTATTCATCGACATCACAACCACGTCAGTTTCCTAGAACCACCAGACATTCGCCTAGGTGGTGTCGAAGGCTCAGAGTTTAAGGTTAAGGGAAGAGTCACCCTTGAAGTCAAACTACATGGAGATTTGCCCCCTATCCCCATTGAATTTCATGTCACTAATGACTTGCAGTATCCCGCAGATGCCCTTATTGGTTTCTCCACCATGGCACAACACTCCATTGCATTATTACCTGCTTGTGGTACTATGGACATTTCTGGATTCCCGGTTTACACTATGGACTGTCCCCGTCCTGTTCTTCCGATCAAATCAGTCCTTCAATTACTTCTGTTCCTATCACTACCAAAAGGTCCAACCCAGCCCAAACCACCACTATCATCATCTGAGAATACAGAGATCATTCCTTTACTGACTGCGAGCAAGGACATAAATTCCTCAATGTCTCCTGATACATCATCTCAGCCTTCGAACATGGCTCTTACCTCCTCTCCCGACAACACTATCGCTGACTCAGACATGTCTCAGTTACCTACCTCACACAGTCTGAATGATCTTCTCCAACATGCAGAGACGAAACGTGCAGTAACGAATACGTGCACAATTTTGTTACCGCATGAGTTCACCAAAGTCTCTGTTTGTGTTGCCGGTGCGAAAGAAGGAGTGGATGTACTAACCCTACCTGAGACGTGTTGTGTGAATGGCTTGACTTATGAGTCAGCGTGGTGTACAGTCTTAGAGGACAGTTTATGCCACCTGTACTTGCTCAATGTCACAAATGCTCCACTAAAACTTAAAAGTGGTGTAAAGATTGGAGACTTCCTAGTATACCCAGCGGCCGTAAAGGTGTGCCAGGATTCCTCAATTCCTATTATTCAGACTGATGATAGTACGCCAATTGGTGTATGTACTATTAACTCTACGGGATCTGCGCCGACATATTCACCCGATATGCTCTCACATCTCACTTGCACAGATTTCCCAGAAAATACGCCTCAACTCCTCGACCTTCTGACCTCGTACAGAAACGTGGTTCCCTTACCTGGTGAACCGATGGGTAGAACAGACCTTGTCAAACATACGATTGAACTACTACCAGGAACTCAGCCGATTTAAATACCAGCGTATCGATTTCCTCACAGCCAGAGAAAGCAGACAGATCAAATGGTGCAGAACATGTTAGACCAAGACATTATTCAACCCTCCGTCAGTCCATGGAATAGCCCACTTTTCTTAGTACCAAAGAAGGACGGCAACTTTAGACCAGTAGTCGACTATCATAAGGTCAATTCTGTCACCGTTCCTGACCGTTTCCCGTTACCCGTCCTCACTGATTTGCTAGAATCCCTTGGTGAAAATAACGTAGTCTTTTCATCTTTAGACCTCCTCAGTGGGTACTGGCAGGTCGAAATGGAAGAATCCTCTCGCCCGGTTACAGCCGTTAGCACCCCTTCCGGACATTTTCAGTTTCAGAGACTCCCTTTTGGTCTGAGAAATGCTCCTTCCGTGTCCATGCGACTTATCCATTCAATCTTCAGCGGTATGATGGGACACTCTCTTTTTGCTTACCTAGATGATATCATTGTTGTGAGTAAATCCATCCCTGATCATTTTACCAAACTCCAGCAAGTCTTTGAATGCCTCCAGCTCGCAGGCCTGAAAATCAATCTCAGTAAATGTGACTTCCTGCGAAAGAAAATCAAATTCCTAGGCCATGTCGTAGATGCACAAGGCATTCATACTAATGAGGATAAAACTAAGGCGATCATTAACTTCCCAGAACCTACCACTACCGAAGCTGTACGAAGTTTCCTGGGCCTCAGTGGCTATTATCGTCGATTCATACGGGATTATGCAAAGATCGCCGCTCCTCTGACCCACTTACTCAAGCAGAATGTGCCCTTTGTTTGGACTCACGACCAGTCACAGGCCTTCCAAAAGCTAAAGACAGCTCTTGTAAATGCCCCTGTTCTAGCGTTCCCTGATTATACCACAACTTTCCTTCTCTGCACAGACTCCTCAGGCACTGGACTTGGTGCCGTTTTGATGCAACTCGATGAAGCATCAAGGAAGCGCGTAATAGCGTATGCTAGTCGCACCCTTACAACCGCTGAACGTAACTACAGTGTCACAGATCTCGAAGCACTAGCGGTAGTCTGGTCCTTGAAACATTTCAGAGATATAGTCTATGGTTATCCAGTGCATATCCAAACAGACCACCTTCCACTATGTGATTTGTTCAAGAATCGCAACCTAACAGGTAGGTTAGCTAGATGGTCTGTCATCATCCAGGACTTTAATCCCACTTTTCAATATGTACCAGGCAAGTTGAATGTAGTTGCAGACGCACTCTCACGTCACGTAGCAGCAGCTATAGCATCACTGCAGCCTGAAGTAACTGAAAACACTACACTAACGTCAGAAGTTGTGTGAAACTTTCAGCACCAAGACCCCATGTGGTCCAAAGTCATTTATTTCCTAGAATCTGGCGATGCCTCGACCTTACCTACTCTGCCAGTATCACTAGATGAGTTCATGCTAGATGATGATCTCTTGTACAGGAAAACACTGCTAACAGGCAAAGATATGCCCAATCGCGAAGTGCACCAACTTCTTGTCCCCACTGCCCTGATACCAAAGGTTCTTCATATTGTTCATAATACTCCTCAAGCTTCCCATCCAGGTAAAGACCGATGCTTGCGCCAAGCACGTCTCAAATACTATAGGCCAACCATGCGCCGCGATATCAATGCCCACTGTGACTCTTGCCTCTCCTGCCACCGCCACAAAGGATCAACCGGCTTACCAGCACCTCTCTTACAATACCCAATCCCGTCACGACCATGGGAAACTGTCTCAATCGATCTCTTAAAACTACCTCTCACAGAATCTGGCGCTGAGTACTTGTTCGTAGCGGTCGACCACTTCTCCCACTACTGTGTCCTCGTACCCCTCTCCGACAAGACCGCGAAGAGCGTTGCACGTGCCCTTGTAGATCACGTAATTTGCCCGTTCAGTACCCCTCATACCATTCTTACTGACAACGGTACAGAGTTCAACAATAGCCATCTAGATGAGATCTGTCGCCGCTTTCATATCAGTAAATGCAACGTCGTGCCTAACCATCCGGCTTCCAATGGCCTTGTAGAACGCCACAACCGAAAAATCTTAGAGTGCCCCAGACATCTAGGCTCCCATAGTTCGTCCTGGGATGACTGGATTCCCCAAGTGGCGTCCTCCATCAATAGCTCCATCAATGCATCCATTGCTGAATCTCCTTTCTTCATCCTCTTTGGTTTTGACAAGGACCTCCCATACTCTCTCTTATCCTCAAAGCCAGAACCCATCTACAACATGGATGATTATGTTAAACTAAAATTGGCCAACTTCCAGACAATCCACCAGTATGTCCAATCCACTTTGGCTTCCTCTCAGGAGGACATGCTGCAGCGCCAACATAAGTCCGCCTCTCCTAGCACTATCAATGTAGGCGATCTTGTCTTTGCTCATTCCCATACGCGTTCCTCCAAGTTGGATGACAAATTTACAGGGCCCCACCGCGTCCTCACTCAACAAGGCAACAAATTTCACCTCCAGGACCTGTCCACTAGGGACACCAGATGGGTCCACGTCGATGACTTAAAGCGAGCACCCCGTGGCCTCGTGTTGAAAGAGTCACTTACACAACCTCCTGCCCCCTCTTCCCCTCCACACATCCCTCAGTCTACCTTGTCTCCACCTATCCCTCAGTCTCCTTCCTCTCCACCTCCACCTGCTCATTCATCAACCAATCAATATCGGTCCAAACTGCGCTCTGCCCATCAACCTCTTCACGACCTCCCCCATTAACTCTACCCTGATTTTCTAGGTACGATGTTAGCGATCTCCCTGCTGGCAGTGCTGACCCTCCTGGGGTCTGGGTCAGGTCAGGACAATGGTGGAGTACGTCCCGGGGCCTTGGTTGGCTCGGGAGGCGAGGTAATGCTTATCGAAGATGTAGCCTCCTTGCGCTATGATCTTGCGCCCCTGGCCGACATAGCCATTGCCCTACCTGCCTACGCGCACCAGCTCCACGGAATCAGGAACCACCTCACGGCCCTCATGGGGACACACAACCCGAATGAGTATCTCTATCACTTTTTCCTCCCACTCTCCTGGCAATTGCAATACATAAGTAACAGATTCACTGAGCTCAATGACACATTTTCCATTCCGACACTTGTTGGTCGTTCTCGTGTGAAACGAGGTCTCTTCGACTTTGGCGGTGAGATTGTGAGTGGCTTGTTTGGCGTTGCTACAGCCCGTGACATTTCTGGCTTCAAATCTGATCTCACTCATTTAGCTTCAGCCCTAGACTCACAACGCCGAGTCATTGAAATCCAACACACTATGTTACAGAAGCTCACAACCCAACTCAATGAAGTCACGTCCACTCTAAACAATTTCACCGATATCTTACAACGCCACCTTTCAGATCTCAACGTTATCTCTCAGTTCTTCTACCTCAGACTCAACATGGATAATCTCCAACTGGCCTTTGACTCTCTCCTATCTCAAGTCTCTACCTTGGTTCGTATCCTGGTCCCGGTCCTGCCTTACTACTATAATCACACACCATTTAACTCCTGGTGTCAGGAGACACCATCTCAGCTACCCGGGGGAGTAGTGTACCCCCTCCACAAAATGTCTACCCCCGATGTATATATGTCCCCCCCCAATGCATACATGTCCCCACTAAAATTGCTGACCTAGCACGCTTTCCTATGCCTGAACGAAGGCGTTATTGCATCAGTTCTTAGCAGGCAGTCAAGACGGGCAGACTATTTTACTGTGAGCTTGTAATAAACTCCTTATCTAGCTGTTTGTACACGGAGTTTCTATCACCAAAGTATTGCAAGTTACACCACTAGAGAAGGGGGAGAATATAAGCATGGGGTTCACGTATAACCCTTCAGTATAATCTCCCTTAACACTTCAGCATAATCTCTCTTAGCGATGATTAATACAGTAAATAGCGAGAAATTGTACTGTATACGGACGTGAATTAAACACTGTCACCGCATACAACTACAGCATCAACACGTACCGTTATACTAATACACATAAGTACGTGATGTATAATATTACAGCATCAACACGTATGGTTATACTAATACACATCATTACGTGATGTATAATATTACAGCATAACACGTACCGTTATGCTAAGACACATGAGTACGTGATTTATAATATTACAGCATCAACACGTACGGTTATACTAATACACATCATTACGTGATGTATAATATTACAGCATCAACACGTACTGTTGTACTAGTACACATCATTACGTGATGTATAATATTACATCATAACACGTACGGTTGTACTAATACACATCATTACGTGATGTATAATATTACATCAACACGTACGGTTGTACTAGTACACATCATTACGTGATGTATAATATTACAGCATCAACACGTACGGTTGTACTAATACACATCATTACGTGATGTATAATATTACAACATCAACACGTACGGTTGTACTAATACACATCATTATGTGATGTATAATATTACAACATCAACACGTACGGTAATACTAATACATATAATTAAGTGACGTATAATATTACAGCATCAACACGTACTGTTATACTAATACACATCATTACGTGATATATAATATTACAGCATCAACACGTACTGTTATACTAATACACATAGGTATGTGATGTATAATATTACACTGTCAATCAGCATGATGTTTGGTTATAGCATTCGAGCAAGACCTAGACGTCGAGAATAGGCAACAGAATGACTATGAAATTTGTAAGCTAAAGTAGGTAAACATACAAAGCAATTGTGTTCACTGTAATTCCCTTTTTCCTTCAAATTTTAAAGAAAGCGATTCTTTACCTGTTAACATGACATCAAAGTCGAAGAACACACACACACACACACCCACACACACCCACACACACCCACACACACACACATGGAAAGATAGGACAAATGTGGCACATCCAGTGGAGCTCAGTTTGATAGGAATAGTTTGTTGTTGTCATAGTCGATTAAATCGCACCCAGTTGAGTCTAAGTTGGTAGGTATAACTGGTTGTTGTAATTGAGAGGAATAGTTTGTTGCTGTTATGGTCGATTAAGTCGCACCCAGTTGAGTCCAAATTGGTAGGTGTAATTGGTTGTTGTTGTAGTCGATTTCAATCTGTTACAGAGCCAGGGGGCATCCCGTGAGCACTCTCTGCCCGTCGACGGCCCTGCGACGCCATTGTATCCGTAGGAGTATCAAATATTTCTCTTGTAAGACTGTATTTCTCCTTTTAGATGTTTGAAGGAGTCAGAGTGACGATGATACGTTTTCTTTAATGTCTTAAGTAATTCTGTTTTGAAAAATTCTTGACTGAGAAATTTCCTTGTGATGATGGTAGGCCTATCTGTCACATTATATACGTCTAAGGGAAGCAAAAGAAAACTGTACCGTAATTTCCTCTCTAAGTCTCTAAAAAGGTAACATTTAGTGCTGTTGAAATTTAAACTAAATTTAGGGAGAGAATTTGAAACTAGAAAGATGGTAGATTTGGGAATTTTGTCCATAACTATTGACCTTGGCTTCAAATTATCGTCAGCAAAATCCAAAATTTCCCTTAAGAGGGTAGTATCCATGCAAATAATGTAGTATATAAATCTTTTACTTAGCTAATTCGATCATAAGTGCAGCGATACTAGCATATAAACCAGCGAATTGACCAATTTGAACCTCGCGGGCATCGCATCAGAAACAAAGCCCAGGTCACTCCTAGCTCAGACTCTGTCGGGTGAGGAGGTCTGGCCGATTTCTCTCGAGCCCTGAACACTGTTTCGTTCACTCGCGGAGAATTTCGCCTGTTTTGCCTCGTTTTTTGCCAGTTCTGACTTAGTCTCTGGCACTGAGGAAGCTTTTCTTTTGCTTTCCAGGTTTTTTCTGAGACTTAGTCTCAGATTGCCTGGGTGTGAGTGGGAGTGTGTGTGTGTTTGTGACTGAGTGTGTGGGTGTTTTTTTTTTTTTTTTTTTTTTTTTTTTTTTTGGCCTGCCGTTAGTGTCCCTCACCGTAGTACGACGCCGAACCCTGAAGGGGTGCCGTTAGGGCACTTCCATGAAGGGGGGCCTTTAGGGCCTGGTTATAGGAGGCGGTGAGGGCGGCTCTGTTAGAGTAGGGAAGACCCGAAAGGGGCAGTGGCGGGGCCTCCCATCGCCCTTTAGAGGGCGGGGAGCATAGGTTGCCCGTCACTGTAGGGACCTGGCCACTTTTGCTGTTTTTTGTTTGCTTGTGCTTTTTGAGTGGTTGTGTGTGTGAGGTGTATGTGCGTGTGTGTGTGTGTTTTGACAGAGTTATTTGGCCTGCTTCGGTGAGCAGGATGAAGGGATCCAGCATCCCTAGGCCCCAGGGGCATTCCCGCCTCCCGCTTCCTCAGTCGAGGCCCTCCATCCCGTGCCCTGCCACAGGCACGAAGAGGGAGCGTCACTGCTCTGACTCGAGCTCCCACTCGTCGGCTCACGAGGCCGCTTGTGCAAACCCCTCCACACCCAAATCCACGGGAGTGGTACCTCGCTTGCGAGGTGACTCTACCCGCTCTGCTAAGGCAGCCCGCCGACATGAGGCTATGGAGGAGGTTGCACCTGCTCCACCATCTCCCTCTTCTCCCAAGGACGCTTCAGCCTCCCTATGTGCCGATGCCAGCCCTAATCCACGGCAAGGCGCTCCCGTGAACCGAGCTCTCGATCTGCAGCCTTGCGCTCCCACCTGCGCACCCTCTCACGAGCCTAGCCCGGCCAGTTCTCGTATTCACAAGCGACTGGAAGTCCCGTCGGAGGCTCCTGCTACGACTCAAATCTCCCCCTCTGCTGATCATGCTCTGCACGATGATGAGGGTTTCACCCCCGTGATACGCAAGGGATCGAGGCGTGCTCGCCAGGGAAACGGCCCTTCTCCGGCAGTACGCACTGGGCCTCCCCTCAGGGATCCCTCTGCTGCTCGTCCCTCCGTGTCAGTAGCTGTGCGTCCGCCTCCCCGCTCTGCATTTCCAGCTTTCCGTGTGCCGGTACAGGACGGGCATGCGACGAGCTACGACGCCGTGGCTGCACTAGAGCGTCACCTGCCAGGGCTACGCTGCTCCAACCTGATAGGTCGAGATGGAAGCTCAGTGTTGGTGCCGAAGGACGAGGGAGCCTACGACCTCTTAAGAACAGCTCTGCAGGACGAGGCCTGCCCTGTAAAGCTAGTAGAGCTGACGCCTGGTCAACAGTCTACGAAGGCAGTGGTCATGGGCTATCCCTTGAGAATGCCCATGGAGATACTCCTTCACCACCCTCAAGTCGAGGAGGCAACCCGATGCCAAAAAACGCGGACCCGAGAGGAGACTCGACAGGTCATTGTCACCCTGCGGGGTCCTCTGATCCCTGCCATAGACCTGGGGAAATGGGGAACATATCACCTTCGCCCCTTCACCCCGGAGCCTCTCCGTTGCTACCGCTGCCAACGCTATGGGCACCACCGTGCCAACTGCAACCGCCCCGTCATCTGCGGCATGTGCAGTGGCGGCCACGACACGGCCGAGTGCCTCCAGCGGTACAAGGCGAAGCAACCAGTTGCGGCCAAGTGCCCCAACTGCTCCGGACGACACCACGCCTGGCACCCCAGCTGCCCCGCGAGGGTTCACCGAGTGAACCAGGGTCGAGAGAGGCAGGTTGCCTTTGTGCAGGAACACCAGGCCACCAGCGCCACTCCAGCTCCCCCCGGTACTTTCATCTGGGGACAACAGCGCCGCCCTCTCACTCAGTGCCCACCACCTCTCAGCGACCAAGAGTTCCCTCCATTGCCCTCAGCGCTCACTGTGGTCCAGACCACAGCCGAGGTCCACAACCAACAGCCGCCTGTCTCGCTACCACTTCCGACTGCAGAGACCAGCCAGCCACTGACTGTTCCGCCACCAGCGCCTGGCTCCACACCAAGTCCACCAACTGCTCCTGCTCCTCCGGTGATCTCGTTCACAACTGAGGAGCTCAGGACCTTTGCCACAGAGCTGGCGCTGACCCTAGCCAAAACAGTTGCCTTAACCCTCGACATCCCTCTCCCAACAGAGCCCCTTGCCGAAGCTGCCAATCGCCTAGTGGACCAGGCGATCGCAAGGAAGATGGCGAGCCTAGGTGCTCCTCTGTCCCCTCGCCGCCCAGCTCGTTCGGCAGGGCGACCCCGTCCCACATCACACAGGTCAGCTCGCCCGTCCAAAAGAGTCAACTCACGACCTCCCAATGCTCTGCCTTCGGCCGCACAGCTGCCTCGTCATCGACATCGTTTGGGGCAAACCCTAACACCATCAGGGTCCAAAGTGCTGGACAGGGCCTCACCACTGCTGCAGGAGAACGACCGTCCGCAATTGTCGCCGGACGGCCAGTAGACCGCTCTCTCAGGCTCCTCCAGTGGAATTGCTTGGGAGCACGGAGCAAGCTCCCCCTTTTGCAGGAGGCGGCCGCACGGGACCGCCCTCATGTCATTCTCCTGCAGGAGACCCTGCTCCCAGGCAATTCCACTTTCCATCTCTCGGGATACACCACCCATCTCCTCCCGTATATTCGTGGCATTACACGGGGATGTGCCGTTCTGGTCCAGGACCACATCGCGTGCACGGATTGTGAGTCCCCTCCTTTCTGTGGACCTGATGTGGAGGTTCAGGGCGTGGTTCTCCATCTGGCGACGTCGCCCCTGACGGTATACAACGTATACCGAAGCCAGAGGAGCACCCTGGAGTTGGGGGAACTTTTCTCCCAAGCTGCCAGGGGGGCCGTGTACATTGGGGGTGACTTCAATGCCCACCACGCCCTTCTGTCATCGCCTCTTCAGTCCAATGGAGCAGGACGGCACATTTCTTTACTTCTGGAGGAGATGGGTGGTGTATCCCTCCTAAACAACACAACAGAGCCCACCCATATTGGAGGAGGTCGCCTCGACCTCTCCTTTATCTCAACCCCTCTGTCAGGCCTGGCGTCATGGTCACTCCACCCACACCTTGCGAGTGACCACTTCGCTACTCTTGTTGGCTTGCCTCTCGCCCCCCTCCCCCCTCCCCCGCCTCCCACACCACGATGGGATCTACGCAAGGCGGATTGGGCGGCCTTTGACCGTGCTCTCACGGCGGCCTTTGCGACATCCTCTCCCGCCTCAGACCTCGAGAGCCGGGCAGATCAAGCAGCAAATATCTTTTCACACGCTGCCTCTCTTGCCATTCCGTTGCAGCGGCGCTCGGCGAGATGCTATCGGGACGGCTGGTTTTACTGCGACAGGGTCAGGGAATTGAACCAGAGGCTGAATGCAGCACGCAGGCAGTACCGGCGGCGCCGAACATCTCTGCACCGCCGGTACCTGGTTGCTGTGACTCAGCATGTGGTTGCTGAAAAGCATCGCCTTAAAGAGGAGGCGTGGATCGGATGGTGTCGCACCCTAGATTCTCACTCCACACTCCATGAGATGTGGGGGAGAATCAGGTCCATCTCCGATCCACGTCCTCCTCGTCCGCCCTCCCACCCTGACCCTGCCGCTGAGGCCAGCCGTCTTGCCCAGCATTTCGCTGACCGCTCAGCCTCTTCCAATCTCCCGCAGTCTGTCCGAGCCTTACAAGTGCAGCTGTCCGCCTCTCGCATTGCGACCATTCAGACGGCGTGCAATACACCTGACCCCGCTGACTGTCCCATCACCAGTGGAGAGCTTCTAAAAGCGCTGAGGCGCCGGGAGGACACTGCACCGGGGCTCGACGGGGTCACGTACTCCATTTTAACTCATGCTGGAGATTGCGGTAGAGAGCGTCTGCTTGATTTGCTCAACCTCTCGTGGTCTGAGGGGCGTCTACCGAGGTCGTGGAAGATGGTGGTCATTCACCCGATTCCGAAACCTCGCGATCCCACTGCCATGCGCCCCATCTCCCTGCTCAGTTGCATTGCAAAGACAGCTGAGAGGGTTGTGCGGGCTCGTCTTGCTTGGCGGCTGGGACCGCTGCACCCAAGGATTTATGCATATCACCCAGGCAGGAGTGCCACCCACTGCCTTGCATCATTCCTTGGGGAGCTGAGGGGCGGACGGGGGATGGCCATCTTCCTTGACCTCGAGAAGGCCTTTGAACTGGTGAACCCCACCGTTATCTTGGCAGCTCTTGCGGCCAGGGGAGTAGGGGGCAGGCTCATATCCTGGGTCCGGGATTTTTTTAGTGACCGCACTGCGGGGGTCCGCTTTCAGGGGCACCTCTCCCCTTTTTACCCGCATACTAATGGCACCCCCCAGGGAAGCGTTTTGAGCCCTATATTGTTCAATGTCCTGATGGAGGAGCTCCTTTTTGTTGAATATGGGCCTGGCATAACTCTTCTCTGTTACGCTGACGATCTGGCCCTCGTGTTTACACGGAGAGACTGTTTTCAACAGGCGGACTTGGCCCTTTCTCGGTTACATGCCAAGTGCACCGAGCTAGGCCTTAAAATCAACTTTGCCAAAACGAAGTGTCTGCCTTTTGGCCTCCGCCCCCCCGACTTTCCACTGCTACTTGGAGGTCATCAGCTCTCCATGGTCACCGTCCACCAGTATCTGGGGGTTTGGCTAGATGGGGGCCTCACCTTTGCTTGCCATGTACGGTATCTGAGGGAACGTGCTTCCACCCGAATGGCTGCTCTCAGATACCTCTCCAGGCGGAGTTTGGCGGCATCATTTTCTGTCCTCCGGACCTTTTATATTCACGCCATCCAATCTCTGGTGGACTACAGTGCCATCTGTCTAACTGGCCTCACTCCACCAGTGTCTCGATCTCTGGAGGTCATCCAGAACGATGCACTCCGCATCATGCTGGGTGCTCCACGCTGGACCCGGATTGTAAATCTGCGTATGGAGGGCGGGGTGCCGTGTCTGGCCCATCGCATTATGTTACGAGCGGCAATCGTCACACTGAAGATGATCCAGTGCCTGCCTCACCTGCCCGTCACTGCCCTCCTAAAACGCCTTCTCGGCCGCCCACCCGAGCCGGCCCCTCAGCGTGACTGGGCCAGCACCACGGCCGCTGTCATCCATGGACTGGGAGCTGCGGCGAGCCTCTGTCAAGACCCCGACTCTCCCTTTTCCGGATATGTTGATCCACCGCCATGGGATCCTCCTCTTTTTAATATAATTTGTCCATCGGAGGCTAAACCTCGCTCCTCAATTCCAGCACTCCTTCGCCAGGAGGGTCTCAGTAGGGTGGCAGCTCTGGCCTTACCAGACTCAGCCATCTATTACACTGATGGCTCTGTTTCCCCCAATGGCGCAGCTGGAGCGGCCTTTGTCTCTGGGCAAATAGTGGAAGCTTGGCGACTCTCCTCAGGTGTATCCGCTTTCCAGGTGGAACTTGCGGCCATCCTGGGTGCTTTGCGCCATGCTCACCACCATCGTCGCAACCGAGTCATAATCCACATAGACTCTCTTTCCTCGATTCAGGGATTACGATCTTTCTCGCTGCATGACAACGTCTTTCTCCTAACAGCGATCCATACATTCGCATCACTTCTTGTCCATAGGGGCGCAACGATTAACCTGCACTGGCTCCCGGGACATGTGGGAATCAGTGGCAACGAGCGTGCTGATCACACTGCGCGCTCATCTTGTGATCTTCCAGACATCACATTTCCACTACACCCTAGTCCCTCGCACCTCATCCACACTCTCACTGCCACCATAGGAAGACTATCCCTAGAGGACCATCAGCTCTGGGTCACGGAGGGCTCTTGCTCTGCAAAATGGTATGCTACTGCCACGTCCTATTCCCTCCTGCTGCCCCCCCCAGGTCTACCTAATTATATTGTAGTCCGGCTTCGAAGATTGCGTCTTGGGTTTCTCTGCTACAAGCAAATTGTGGGTATGGAGCCAGACCCATGTGCCCATTGCTTGTCCAGCTGTGAGGAGCCCCTTCTTCATTATCTTCTGGACTGCCCAGCCACCACCATGCTCAGGTCTGAGCTGGACTCGCCCCTTGCCCGATCTGGTGACGTCTTTATGGACGCTGCAGCCGTTGTTGCCCGTGCTCCATTAAATATATTGATTACTACGGTCAAGGATTATCCTCCACCTCGCTAAAGCAAGTTCGCGCAAGTAGTGCGCACCTCTGACGGGCTCTCAGTTTGCCCGTGTCCCAGGAAACTGGGACAAATATCAAACAAACAAAACAAACAACAAGCCCAGGTTCCAAAATTATAAACGTTTTGAGCGTCCGGTTTTTGTGTACAAAACTGCTTGTTTATTTTTTAGTTTTCACGCAACCAAGCCAAAAGAATATAAAAATCGAAATAATCAACCAAACAAAATAATTTCTAATGCTTTTAAAATGCTGTGAAGACTTTTTAAATCTCAGGAATTGGTTTAAGATCTTTATGAATACTTCCGAGGTTGGGGTTGGGAGTGTAAGTGTAACCGACGCCATGTTTCAAGAGAACATATAGGAGTGATGTGGTGAGTATCCTGCCTTGATTCCACTTTTCAAACGGTTACAGTTAGTTTACTTGTATTATTCTGCATGTGAATATTAGGTATGGCAATGGAGATAGCTTAGAGGTGAGCGTTTCTAGTGAGTACTGGTGTTTCATGATCAGAAAGGGTGACAAAGTGCGAGCAGAAACTCAGTAAAGCCGGCTTCGTGAGTATCCTGGTCCACTTCCATAATTTTACTAGTAGTATCTGATTTACATAGATAAATCTGCTTGTTAATATTAAATGAGTTAATAGAGATTACTAGGGTATAGGTATGTGATGGAAATATTCGTGTGTTGAGATGGTTTGTGGAATGGTGGTGTAAATGGAAGAACACTCCTAAGAAGGCCAGCTTAGGTATCCTGCTCCGATTCATCTTTCGGCAGCTTCCATCTAATTTACTTACGTAATTCTACTCACTAATGTTAGGTAGAGATTTTTAGGGTGTACGTGTGTGAGGGAAAGTGGGTGTATTGAGATGATATTTGGCATTCTTGTAAGATTTGACGTCGAAGCTGGCTGGCGTAGCAAGTATCCTGCTCTGCCTCCACATTTACCTTACTAACAACTAATTTCCCCACATAATTCTGCTTACTGTTGTTATGCAAGGTAATGGAGATAAATAAGTGTAGTTTGGTGGCAGAATAGTGTTGTTTGAGATATTTAAAAGATGTCGGTTTTTTCGTGTCCTTACCGACATTATGTAAACATTCTGCCCCCGAAATATTTAGAATGTTCGTATGTTATGCATATCCGTCGATTTATTGGTTATTGTCAATTTTTTTTTTTTTTTATGATGTGGGTGTTGGGGTACTTTCTGAAGAGGATTCCACGCAAATAGCTCCAAGCCGATGACGTGTTGGAGAGGGACGCCTACAGGTGGTGGCACTGATATAACCACGCCAGTACCACTATTAATATATACGTTGCTCAATCCCTATCCCATGACAGCAGGATGTGGCACTGCAGAGAGGTAACTTCATCCTGCACACCACCGGGTTCACGTTTAGATGAGCAGGGAGTCACAGTAACACTTTTACCACTACTGTCTGCGACGATTTTATCTTTGTAGGTTTGGCCATGTGGAGAGGATGGAAAGCGAGAGACTAACGAGGAGGATATGAAGAGGATGAGATGGAGGGATGGAATGGTGAGGTACCGGTATATGAGAGAGGGAGGTGTGAGCTGGGAACAGGGCAGTGAAATGGTAGGGGACGGCAACGTGGAGGCGATTTGTTTGTAGCCACCCCTTACGGGACTAAGGAGTCTGGCAATAGATAAATAGATGTTTAGGCCAACACGGAATCACACTAACATTTAACTACTACTGCCTGCTGATGATTTTAACTTTATTTTTCACTTTATTTAGGCAAGACGGGTTTTGGAAGTGGAAGGGTTAGATACAGCCTGCATGCACCGCCACACTACCATGGAGTCTCCTAAGCGGAATAACATCGGTTACTGATACAAAGAATAAAGCTGGAGTTTTTAACTTGGACCACTGTCGTGCTTTTGAAGCTTATTTCACTGCTCAGTCGCAGAAAAGACAATACTGCGGCTTAACATCCTTTCCATGGCACTTCTTCGTGACTAGCATCGTATTCTAATGCTAATCTTTTTACAACTGCGACTCGACATCATATCCATAGCACTTCTTCGTGACTAGCATCGTATTCTAACGCTAATCTCTACAACTGCGTCCCAACAGCATCCATTCCATACCACTTCTTCGTGACTAGCATCGTATTCTAATGCTAATCTCTACAGCTGTGGCCCAATGACATCCTTTCCATAGCACTTTTTCGTGACTAGCATCGTATTCTAATACTAATCTTTTTACAGCTTCGGCTTAACATCCTTCCCATAGCACTTTTTCACGACTAGCAGCTGCGGCCCAACAACATTCGTTCCGTAGCACTTCTTCGTGACTAACATTGTATTCTAATGTTAATCTTTACAACTCACCGTTCACGATGAAGAGATAGCAGTTATAGGCCAAGATAGTGAAAACAGTATAATCCTGAGATCAGATTAAAGACGCACATAACGTAATGATTAAATTTTACAAAATCAGTCTGTTGATGTATTTCCTTAGACGATTTTTTGTGTCATTCTTGTCATC